>NC_069499.1:18756188-18903688 GCF_027579735.1 Bombina bombina | reverse complement strand
TATCTTAGGATTTATTTTTATTTTACAGGCATACTTTCAATTTATTTTAACTAGTACAATAGCTATTAATATGTTATTAACTATTTAATAGCTTACCTAGCTAAAATAAAGAGAAATTTACCTGTAAAATAAAACCTAACCTAAGTTACAATTACACCTAACACTACACTATACTTTAATAAATTATTCTTATTTAAAACTAAATACTTTACCTGTAAAATAAACCCTAAGATAGCTACAATTAATTAATCATTACATTGTAGCTATTTTAGGGTTTATATTTATTTTACAGGTAACTTTGTATTTATTTTAGCTAGTTAGAATAGTTATTAAATAGTTATTAACTATTTAATAACTACCTAGCTAAAAGAAATACAAAAATACCTGTAAAATAAATCCTACCTAAGTTACAATTAAACCTAACGCTACAACTATCCATTAAATACATTAAATAAATTAACTACAAATAACTACAATTAAATACATTACATAAACTAACTAACTACACAAAAAAAAGCTAAGTTACAAAAAATAAAAAATAGGTTAAAAACATTTTAAAAATATTACACCAATTTAAGCTACTTACACCTAATCTAAGCCCCCTAATAAAATAACAAACCCCCCAAAATAAAAAATTGCCCTACCCTATTCTAAATTAAAAAAGTTCAAAGCTCTTTTTACCCTTACCAGCCCTTAAAAGGGCCTTTTGTGGGGCATGCCCCAAAGAGTTAAGCTCTTTTGCCTGTAAAAGAAAAATACAACCCCCCCCAACATTAAAACCCACACCCACCATAACCCTAATCTAACCCCAAACCCCCCTTAAAATAACCTAACACTAATCCCCTGAAGATCATCCTACCTTTAGTCGTCTTCACTCAGCCGAGCCCACCGATGGAACTGAAGAGGAGACCCGGACCGGCAGGAGTGATCCTCCAAGCGACGCTGAAGAAATCTTCCATCCGATGAAGTGATCCTCCAAGCGGCACTGAAAAAAAAAGTCTTCCATCCCGGGCGATGTCATCTTCCAAGAGGCGCTGAAAGAAGTCTTCTATCCGGGCGATGTCATCTTCCAAGCCGGGTCTTGAATCTTCATCCCGCCGATGCGGAACATTCTTCTTTACCGACGGACTACCGACGAATGAAGGCTCCTTTAAGGGGACGTCATCCAAGATGGCGTCCCTTCAATTCCGATTGGCTGATAGGATTCTATCAGCCAATCGGAATTAAGGTAGGAAAAATCTGATTGGCTGATTGAATCAGCCAATTCAGATTCAAGTTCAATCCGATTGGCTGATCCAATCAGCCAATCAGATTGAGCTTGCATTCTATTGGCTGATCGAAACAGTTGGAAGATGAAGCATCGCCCCGGATGGAAGACTTTTTCAGTGCTGCTTGGAGGATCACTTCATCGGATGGAAGATTTCTTCAGCGCCGCTTGGAGGATCACTTCTGCCGGTCCGGGTCTCCTCTTCAGTTCCATCGGTGGCTCGGCTGAGTGTAAGACGACTAAAAGGTAGGATGATCTTCAGGGGAATTAGGTGTTAGGTATAGGTTTTAAGGGGGGGTTTGGGTTAGATTAGGGGGTATGTGGGTGGTGGGTTTTAATGTTGGGGGGGTTGTATTTTTCTTTTACAGGCAAAAGAGCTGAATTCTTTGGGGCATGCCCCCACAAAAGGCCCTTTTAAGGGCTGGTAAGGTAAAAGAGCTTTTGAACTTTTTTAATTTAGAATAGGGTAGGGCATTTTTTATTTTGGGGGGTTTGTTATTTTATTAGGGGTCTTGGATTAGGTGTAAGTAGCTTAAAATTGTGTTAATATTTTTAAAATGTTTGTAACCTATTTTTTTTATTTTTTGTAACTTAGCTTTTTATTTTTTGTACTTTAGTTACGTTTATGTAATTGTATTTAATTGTAGTTATTTGTAGTTAATTTATTTAATTTATTTAATGATAGTGTAGCGTTAGGTTTAATTGTAACTTAGGTTAGGATTTATTTTACAGGTAATTTTGTATTTCTTTTAGCTAGGTAGTTATTAAATAGTTACCTGTAAAATAAATATAAATCCTAAGATAGCTACAATGTAATTATTAATTATATTGTAGCTATATTAGGGTTTATTTTACAGGTAAGTATTTAGTTTTAAATAGGAATAATTTATTAAGTATAGTGTAGTGTTAGGTGTAATTGTAACTTAGGTTAGTTTTTTATTTTACAGGTAAATTTCTCTTTATTTTAGCTAGGTAGCTATTAAATAGTTAATAACTATTTAATAGCTATTGTACCTAGTTAAAATAAATTGAAATTTGCCTGTAAAATAAAAATAAATCCTAAGATAGCTACAATATAATTATTATTTATATTGTAGCTATATTAGGGTTTTATTAAAGGTATTTAGTTTTAATAGGATTAATTTAGTTCATAATAGAAATATTATTTAGATTTATTTAATTAATATTTAAGTTAGGGGGTGTTAGGGTTAGTGTTAGACTTAGGTTTAGGGGTTAATAAATTTATTACAGTGGCGGCGGTGTAGTGGGGGCAGGATAGGGGTTAATAAATTTATTATAGGTGGCAAACGGCGTAGGGGGGGGCAGGATAGGGTTAATAGGTATAATGTAGGTAGCAGCGGTGTCCGGGAGCGGCGGTTTAGGGGTTAATACATTATCAGAGTTGCGGCAGGGTCCTACGAGCGGGCCGGTTATAGGGTGTTAATACATTTATCAGAGTTGTGGCAGGGTCTAGGAGCGGCGGTTTAGGGGTTAGTAACTTTATTTAGTTGCGGGGGGCGCCGGTATAGGGGGTAGAACAGTGTAGTTTAGTGTGAGTGCTTAGTGACAGGCTAGCAATAAAGCTGGGAAAAAAGCCGAAGAGCAGCGAGATCGGATGAGTGATAACTCTCACAGTCCGCTGCTCATCGCCCCGCAGCTTTTTGACAGCTTTATTTGATAACTTAGGCAAAATTTTTCAGGTCCGCGGCGGCGATGTGAGGCGAGCTTAGGCGGGCGTATTGGGACGGCGAAGGCAGGAAAGTTGGACACGTTGATAACTACCCCCCCAGAGTATTTGCGCTCAGTTGGCTCCAGAGCTTATATCACTGGTTCTCAGTGATATATTCTACCTTGTATATATATATGTCACACTATCTCTCCTCATGTCACCTTTTTCTTGCTCTTCAAGGTAATGAAAAAGTAAATGTGTTGTAACAACTATATAGGTTCATGTAAGGTTGCTATAAAAACAGCTCGCTTGTACTGAATATACAGGCGTGCCTTCATGTTACCTCATGTGACTGGTGATATGAAGTAGAGGGCACGGCTAGTGACATCACTGGTGACATCATCAGTCATAACCTCTTGCTCACGGCAAGAGATTGTATCTGTATCTGCACAAATCTATGTATTAGATAGAATAGACAACCTGAACAGTGAGAGACAGAGGGATACTAGGTATACAGATGCTATACAGATGGGCATAGACCGACAGATAGATAAATAGATAGATACAAAGAGATAGATAGATATATAGATGATAGATAGATAGATAGATAGATGATAGATATATAGATGATAGATAGAAACAAGATATATAGAAACAAGATAGATTGATTATAGATAGAAACAAGATAGATTGAATATAGATAGAAACTAGATAGATAGATAGATAGATAGATAGATAGATAGATAGGTAGATAGACAGGTAGGGTAGATAGATAGATAGATATATATATAGATAGATAGATAGATAGATAGATGGATGGATAGATGATAGATAGATAGACATGTAGGATAGATAGATAGATAAATAGAAAGATAGATAGAAGCAAGATAGATAGATAGATAGACAGGTAGGGTAGATAGATAGATAGATAGATAGATAGATAGATAGATAGATAGACATGTAGGATATATAGAAAGATAGATAGATAGATAGATAGATGATAGATAGATAGATAGATAGATGATAGATAAATAGATAGATACAAAGAGATATATATATATAGATAATAGATAGATAGATAGATGATAGATAGATAGATAGATAGATAGATAGATAGATAGATAGATGATAGATAGAAACAAGATATATAGAAACAAGATATATAGAAACAAGATAGATAGAAACAAGATAGATTGAATATAGATATAAACTATATAGATAGATAGATAGATAGATAGATGATAGATATATAGATAATAGATAGAAACAAGATATATAGAAACAAGATAGATTGATTATAGATAGAAACAAGATAGATTGAATATAAATAGAAACTAGATAGATAGATAGATAGATAGATAGATAGATAGATAGATAGGTAGATAGACAGGTAGGGTAGATAGATAGATATATAGATAGATAGATAGATAGATAGATAGATGATAGATAGATAGACATGTAGGATAGATAGATAGATAGATAAATAGAAAGATAGATAGAAACAAGATAGATAGATAGATAGACAGGTAGGGTAGATAGATAGATAGATAGATAGATATATAGATAGATAGATAGATAGATAGATAGATAGATAGATAGATAGATAGATAGACATGTAGGATATATAGAAAGATAGATAGATAGATAGATAGATAGATAGATAGATAGATAGATAGATAGATAGATAGATGATAGATAAATAGATAGATACAAAGAGATATATATATATAGATAATAGATAGATAGATAGATAGATAGATGATAGATAGATAGATAGATAGATAGATGATAGATAGAAACAAGATATATAGAAACAAGATAGATAGAAACAAGATAGATTGAATATAGATATAAACTATATAGATAGATAGATAGATAGATAGATAGATAGATAGATAGATAGATAGATAGATAGATAGATAGATAGATAGATAGGTAGATAGACAGGTAGGGTAGATAGATAGATAGATAGATAGATAGATAGATAGATAGATAGATAGATAGATAGATGATAGATGATAGATAGATAGATAGATAGATAGATAGACATGTAGGGTAGATGATAGATAGATAGATAGATAGATAGATAGATAGATAGATAGATAGATAGATAGAAGCAAGATACATAGATAGATATACAGGTAGGGTAGATAGATAGATAGATAGATAGATAGATAGACATGTAGGATAGATAGATAGATAGGATAGATAGATAGATAGATAGATAGATAGATAGATAGATAGATAGATAGATAGATAGATAGGATAGATATAGATAGATAGATAGATAGATAGATATAGATAGATAGATAGATAGATATATAGATAGAATAGATAGGTAGGATAGATAGGTAGGATAGATAGATAGATAGATAGATAGATAGAATAGATAGGTAGGATAGATAGATAGAATAGATAGGTAGGATAGATAGATAGATAGATAGATAGATAGATAGATAATGGGAGAACAGAGGATGTTGCCAGAAGAGAGCCATAAGAGACAATGACACAGCCAGAGAATGAGAGACAGACAGAGAGTGCAGGGAGGGCAGAGGCAGGTTAGATAGTGAGGTAGATGGAACATACAAAATCTAGTGACAATCCTCCTCACTGCCAGGTGCAGGGCAGAGTCATATGCTGGCATCAGTATGCCCATGACTTGTGTTGGTATTAATTATTAATAAACAGCCTGAGCTTGCAGTCTGAGCTTGACAAATTGGCTGAGCAAGGATATGCACAATCAATACCAGATGAACGTGCAGCCACAATTCAGAAACATCTGCAAAATCTGCAGTTGGTGCAGCAATAAACATCTTACTATTTTGGCACAGAGTATACTAAGCAGTGCTACCTTTATATCAGAACAATCATAAGCAAATCCTGGTGATAAAGAGCTTTAAAGTCACATCCATAGGAATTGTGTTTGCTGGTTGTAAAGCGCTCATTGTACAAACATGTTGTGTCTTGTGTGAAAACGTTACAGCACAAAACACAGCAATAACTATTTAATAGCTGAGCCATTGCAATGTTGTGACTAAATTGCCTTTACAATAAGTTCAGTGCAGGTATCTACATGCTGCGCGCTGCATAAAACCAGAGCTTTAGAAATGAGATTCTTGCCAGAAAGTCAGCCAGGCTCACATTACTTAAAAGCCACAAGGTAATTGATTCTTTGAAGTTGTCTTAGGACTTCATTAATTTCCTGTGCAAGGCGCTGTTAGAGGGGAAGGTGCAGGCGCAGAAGAGAAGTGATGGGAGCTATTTAAGGACTGTGCATAATTAGGGTCAAAAGAAGCAGCTAAAGGGTCTTTCAATTGCAAATAATATCTATGAGAACTGCTCAGGATTGGACACAATATAGATTTGTAGTTCAATATGTGAAGATGAATATTGTATTGGTTTGGGTCTGTGGCAAAGGTGTATATAGTGAAGAGCAACTAGGTCTAGGCCTAGGGCAGTAGATTAATGTCATGTTGTCTTTCCACTTCTGAGCTCCACAAATATTTAATACAAATCAATGGACCCTCTTTGTCTAATTGGTAGACATATCCCTTCAATGTGTCCCCGGCCTTTAATTGTGAAAAATATATTAGGCCAACATATTTTTCCTATGCCTAGGGCAGCACTGAAACCACCAGTGATTCATGCGCCTAGCTAATGGGTTTGCAGGGGACATGACCTCTCAACTATCCCCAGCCTCCTCAAAATACTGGTCATGGTAATTAGCCTACACTTGCATAAATAATGCTGTACATCAGAAACTAAGGCTGATATTAACCAGTCATTTAATAATTAGACTCCCAAACACTTAGAGGCAATGTCACCATAACAGAGCTATAATTATTATGTTATGCTACAGCATTATAAATAAATACTGGTTGAGTGGTGACTGCAATGTCAACTCTATCCAGGGATTATTTAGTATGGGAGGCTGCTGGGTTAGGACAAAAAGGAGAACAGAGCATTATCCGTTAAAATAATACTTTTATTGTTCCATACAGGAATATATTAAAAGTCAAAAATCCACATAAAAACAGGTATCAAAAACAGCTGTGTTCAAATGCTTACGCGTTTCAGCTAAAAAGCCGTAATCATAGCTAATCTTAAATCTAAAGAACACACTACTTATACCCTGATAAACACAGCCATTGGTTAATAACAATGATCACAGCTGAATGATAAACATGAGTAATACTGCCTTAAATGAACACCCTCTACAATATGGACGGATACTTAGTTAACATGAATATTTATCATCTTATGCATATGGTGAAACACTCTATTTCTGTAAAGAAGATACTGATGCAAGAATTAGAAGGAAAATATAAATAAATTAACATATACATAATAATAATGTACCGTACACCCTATTTCCCAAATTTATATGCATGGGTATCGATCCGGGGTCCCTGGTATCATGGATGGTGTTACTAACCACAGAGCCACACAGGATTTAAACTTCATGTGCCATAGATGGTATTCTATTATCTGGGGTACAGAAGCAGTTTCTTACACCAAACAAAAATATATAACGAAAATACAAGTGTATATGTAATTGTAAAAATAATAATAGTGGTCTAACAGTAAAGCAATTAAACAAAAACATCTCTATAGTTAGAAAGTAGAAAATGGCTAGGGGAGTATCTAATTGTTCCAGTAATCAATCACGTTAAATTCTGAATAGACTCCAAACAGGATTGGACAATTTCTAATCACATCCATATGATAAAGTACTTTACTACTATGAAGGGATGATTAATGTGCACACATGTACAATATAGTACACAAAATAAAAAATAGTAATAATAATATTATGATACCAAAGGGTATCAAACCCAGAACCCCAGAATCATGGGCAATATATTTATCCACTGGGTCATAAGGGAACTAAAATTTATGGGCTTTGGATGGTGGGTTAGTCAGGGAGTGAAGTCGTTAGATTGGGGTGGGCGGAGCTGGTGGGTAATTGGGCGGGAGTGGAAGGAAAGGGGCGTTGCCAGTCATGTCAAAAGGATTTGCAGTTGTGGATGTTGTGACATCTGCTATTGGGGTCCCGACGGGCCTATACATACACATGTGCAGATATAAATATAGGTTTGTAATTACATACAGGGTGAGAGGTTCTGCAAATGTTACCCCATTAGCTGAGTGTTTTCTGGTTTACTTTGCAATATAAATCTGGTTGCAAAAATCCTCAGAACTAGATATTTACAAACTATCAGACAAGAAGGTTACTGTGTGGTTTTCTACAGCTTCATTAATATCACTAATATGTGACACTAAGGCCCCTAGTTATCAACGTCTGTCGGACCTGATCTGACAGTGCGGATCAGGTCCGCCAGACCTCGCTGAATACGGAGAGCAATACGCTCGCCGTATTAAGCATTGCACCAGCAGCTCAGAAGAGCTGCTGGTGCAACGCCGCCCCCTGCAGACTCGTGGCCAATCGGCCGCCAGCAGGGAGGTGTCAATCAACCTGATTGTACTCGATCAGGTTGATTTCCGGCGATGTGTGTCCGTCTGCTCAGAGCAGGCGGACAGGTTATGGAGCAGCTGTCTTTGTGACCGCTGCTTCATAACTGCTGTTTCTGGCGAGCGTGCACGGGGCATCAAGCTCCATTCGGATACATATGCCCCTAAGTGTGCTACGCCGACCCATCAGTAATTGCTTTATTTCAGATCTCTTTATAAAATCCATTTCCTCTGTTTCATATTGTGGCTAATTAACATGGTATAATATTAATGTTAATGTACAATGTTAATTCAGTAAACAAGATCACTCCTGGTTTGTGTCATGTGAAAGCCAATCTTTAGAATTGTTACTCCAATAAAAGAGATATAATTCTAACTGCGCTACTTTGTTACGTTACCACTAGACGCGCCATCAGATGCCGATTCTAACTGCGCTACTTTGTTACGTTACCACTAGACGCGCCATCAGATGCCGATTCTAACTGCGCTACTTTGTTACGTTACCACTAGACGCGCCATCAGATGCCGATTCTAACTGCGCTACTTTGTTACGTTACCACTAGACGCGCCATCAGATGCCGATTCTAACTGCGCTACTTTGTTACGTTACCACTAGACGCACCATCAGATGCCGATTCTAACTGCGCTACTTTGTTACGTTATTATTAGACGCACCACCAGATGACAATTCTAACTGCGCTACTTAGTTACGTTACCATTAGACGCGCCATCAGATGCCGATTCTAACTGCGCTACTTTTTATTAGACGCACCACCAGATGACAATTCTAACTGCGCTACTTTGTTACGTTACCACTAGACGCACCATCAGATGCCGATTCTAACTGCGCTACTTTGTTACGTTATTATTAGACGCACCACCAGATGACAATTCTAACTGCGCTACTTAGTTATGTTACCATTAGACGCGCCATCAGATGCCGATTCTAACTGCGCTACTTTGTTACGTTATTATTAGACGCACCACCAGATGACAATTCTAACTGCGCTACTTTGTTACGTTACCACTAGACGCACCTTCAGATGCCGATTCTAACTGCGCTACTTTGTTACGTTACCACTAGACGCGCCATCAGATGCCGATTCTAACTGCGCTACTTTGTTACGTTACCACTAGACGCGCCATCAGATGCCGATTCTAACTGCGCTACTTTGTTACGTTACCACTAGACGCGCCATCAGATGCCGATTCTAACTGCGCTACTTTGTTACGTTACCACTAGACGCACCATCAGATGCCGATTCTAACTGCGCTACTTTGTTACGTTATTATTAGACGCACCACCAGATGACAATTCTAACTGCGCTACTTAGTTACGTTACCATTAGACGCGCCATCAGATGCCGATTCTAACTGCGCTACTTTGTTACGTTATTATTAGACGCACCACCAGATGACAATTCTAACTGCGCTACTTTGTTACGTTACCATTAGACGCGCCATCAGATGCCAATTCTAACTACGCTACTTTGTTTTGTTACCATTAGACGCGCCATCAGATGCCAATTCTACCTGCGCTACTTTGTTACGTTACCATTAGACGCGCCATCAGATACCAATTCTAACTGCGCTACTTTGTTACGTTACCATTAGACGCGCCATCAGATGCTAATTCTAACTGCGCTACTTTGTTACGTTACCATTAGACGCGCCATCAGATGCCAATTCTAACTACGCTACTTTGTTTTGTTACCATTAGACGCGCCATCAGATGCCAATTCTACCTGCGCTACTTTGTTACGTTACAATTAGACGCGCCATCAGATACCAATTCTAACTGCGCTACTTTGTTACGTTACCATTAGACGCGCCATCAGATGCTAATTCTAATTGCGCTACTTTGTTACGTTACCATTAGACGCGCCATTAGATGCCAATTCTAACTGCGCTACTTTGTTACGTTACCATTAGACGCGCCATCAGATGCCAATTCTAACTGCGCTACTTTGATACGTTACCATTAGACGCGCCATCAGATGCCAATTCTAACTGCGCTACTTTGTTACGTTACAATTAGACGCGCCATCAGATGCCAATTCTAACTGCGCTACTTTGTTACGTTACCATTAGACGCGCCATCAGATGCCAATTCTAACTGCGCTACTTTGTTACGTTACCATTAGACGCGCCATCAGATGCAAATTCTAACTGTGCTACTTTGTTACGTTACCATTAGACGCGCCATCAGATGCCAATTCTAACTGCGCTACTTTGTTACGTTATTATTAGACGCACCACCAGATGCCAATTCTAACTGCGCTACTTTGTTATGTTACCATTAGATGCGCCATCAGATGCCAATCTTAACTGCGCTACTTTGTTACGTTACCATTAGACGCGCCATCAGATGCCAATTCTAACTGTGCTACTTTGTTACGTTACCATTAGACGCGCCATCAGATGCCAATTCTAACTGCGCTACTTTGTTACGTTACCATTAGATGCGCCATCAGATGCCAATCCTAACTGCGCTACTTTGTTACGTTACCATTAGACGCGCCATCAGATGCCAATTCTAACTGCGCTACTTTGTTACGTTACCATTAAACGCGCCATCAGATGCCAATTCTAACTGTGCTACTTTGTTACGTTACCATTAGACGCGCCATCAGATGCCAATTCTAACTGCGCTACTTTGTTACGTTACCATTAGACGCGCCATCAGATGCCAATTCTAACTGCGCTACTTTGTTACGTTACCATTAGACGTGCCATCAGATGCCAATTCTAACTGCGCTACTTTGTTACGTTACCATTAGACGCGCCATCAGATGCCAATTCTAACTGCGCTACTTTGTTACGTTACCATTAGACGCGCCATCAGATGCCAATTCTAACTGCGCTACTTTGTTACTTTATTAGACGCGTTATCAGATGCCAATTCTAACTGCGCTACTTTGTTACGTTACCATTAGACGCGCCATCAGATGCCAATTCTAACTGCGCTACTTTGTTACTTTATTAGACGCGTTATCAGATGCCAATTTTAACTGCGCTACTTTGTTACGTTACCATTAGATGCGCCATCAGATGCCAATTCTAACTGCGCTACTTTGTTACGTTACCATTAGATGCGCCATCAGATGCCAATTTTAACTGCGCTACTTTGTTACGTTACCATTAGATGCGCCATCAGATGCCAATTCTAACTGCGCTACTTTGTTACGTTACCATTAGATGCGCCATCAGATGCCAATTCTAACTGCGCTACTTTGTTACGTTACCATTAGACGCGCCATCAGATGCCAATTCTAACTGCGCTACTTTGTTACGTTACCATTAGACACACCATCAGATGCCACTGAATGTCACACATCTTATGTCATTTGCCTTTGTCTGAAAAGCAATACAAAGGAACAAAAGAATTTCCTTTAGCAGAAAACAATTAAACAAATGTTTTTCCCCACTCATTTTGTTTTCTCGCTTATTGGTTTAAACTGTTAAAGTTTCCAATTTACTTCTGTTATCTGATTTGTTTTATTCTCTTGGTATCCTTTTTTGAAGAAACAGTAATTGCACATGGGTGCGCCAATAACATGAGGTATCTCTGTGCGGCCACCAATCCGCAGCTCCTGAACCACCAATTACTCAATAGAAGTAAATTGGAAAGTTGTTTGAAACCCTGAAACATGATTCAGATAGAGCAGCAATTTTAACCAACTTTCTAATTTGCTCCTAATATCAATTTTTATTCACTCTCTTGCTATCTTTATTTGAAAAGCAAGAATGTAAGTTTAGAAGCAGACCCATTTTTTGTTCACAACCTGGGTTGTCCTTGCTGATTGGACATCACTAATAAACAAGTGCTGTCCAGGGTACTGAACCAAAAATTGTCTGGCTCCTTAGCTTAGATGCCTTCTTTTTCAAATAAAGATAGCAAGAGAACGAAGAAAAAATGATAATAGTGTCCCTTTAAATCTAAAGGCTTGAACGGATTTTCTGCAGATTGGAAAAGGTTCAGATTACACAATATCAGTGATTGAATGTGGTGTCAGACAGTAAATGTGTGAATTTCACTTTTATTCCGGGCAAGATCTTTATTGTTGCTTCGGCTTGCTTGTAGCACTAGCATTAGTTACTACTCTATAACTTAATATTTAGGGACAGTGCACTGTCAAGTTTTCTCCCCTTTACTCTGTTCCAAGTTATTTATTTTCATTATCTTAATGGAGATCATTTAAAAATAGCTCCTTTACCTTTATTTTGTCATTTGAAATATCTTCTTCAGCCTATTGAAACCTCCACTTATACTGACAATTTTATTATTGCAGTATTGGCTACTAAAGCTTTGTGAATAATAGACAGCATCAGAAACCAACTTCCCAGTGGTGGAGGGTAAGAGGCGAGCCCAACTCTTTTTTTAAAGGGTTTTCCTGCATCTTCTTTAAATACAATGCACTAATCTCCTGCTCCGCTGATTAAACTGTCACTGCAGTCCTCTGACGATGTTCCCCTAGGCCCAGAAAGTGAGCAAATTTTTTTTTTTTGCCAAATTATTTTTTCTGTGCACACATTTAACTAACATCTGAATTATGCAGAAGGAAACATTCGACCATGAAACTTGTGGAAATATCTGTTTTCAAACATGTTAGACAGTTATTTTTTATCAATACTGAATTAAGCCTCTATGTTTTGAGCCTGTAAAATACTGTGAAATGCCTTCAAAGTGTTTATGTCATTCAAACAGCAGCTCTTCAAATTGACTGGAATGTCTTGGAAAAAAACAAAACAAATGTTTGATGTTTTTGAACAGGAACATTAAATGAACTAATAGCGAGTAGATATGGCCGTATGTTATGTGCAGTCACATTATCTCCCTCCCACACTCCGCTTGCTATACCCACTGGTGATTAGTGATGTCACTCTGTGTAAAAGCATATGCGCATGTGACTAGTGTATTAGCAGATAGTTTGTGCACACTTATGGCTAGATTACAAGTGGAGAGCTAATTGATACTCCCGCTTGATCATTAATTGCGCTGTGCGTGTCAGGTTGCGCTCATTTTATGAGTTGAAAGTAAAATGTTTTCTCTTGCACGCTAACCCGACGAGTGCAAAAAGCCGAATTTACAAAGTGTTCATGTATTGCCCCTTAGAAGTCAATGGAGAAAAAAAGGTGGAAAAAAACACCGCACTCTCACGCAAATCCAAATACATATTCTCATGTGCGCTAACCCGAAATGAAAATATGAATATTTCACATTCACATACAAGAATATGTTCTATTTCTTCATATATCTGATGTTTTTTTTGGTACAATATATATCTATACCTATATATACATACGATTATACGGTATATAGGTATAGATATATACAGATATATAGGAATATCTATCTAGGAATACTTAGAACATATTCTGCTATGTGCAGAACATCGGAATGTGAATATATATACAGTAAATACATAGTTAAAACCTTCTATACCTATATATACATACAATTATACGGTATATAGGTATAGATATATACAGATATATAGGAATATCTATCTAGGAATACTTAGAACATATTCTGCTATGTGCAGAACATTGGAATGTGAATATATATATATATACAGTAAATACATAGTTAAAACCTTCTATACCTATATATACATACGATTATACGGTATATAGGTATAGATATATACAGATATATATAGGAATATCTATCTAGGAATACTTAGAACATATTCTGCTATGTGCAGAACATCGGAATGTGAATATATATATATATATATATATATATATATATATATACAGTAAATACATCGTTAAAACCTTCTATACCTATATATACACACGATTATACGGTATATAGGTATAGATATATACAGATATATATAGGAATATCTATCTAGGAATACTTAGAACATATTCTGCTATGTGCAGAACATCGGAATGTGAATATATATATATATATATATATATACAGTAAATACATAGTTAAAACCTTCTATACCTATATATACATACAATTATACGGTATATAGGTATAGATATATACAGATATATAGGAATATCTATCTAGGAATACTTAGAACATATTCTGCTATGTGCAGAACATCGGAATGTGAATATATATATATATATATATATATATATATATATATATACAGTAAATACATAGTTAAAACCTTCTATACTTATATATACATACGATTATACGGTATATAGGTATAGATATATACAGATATATATAGGAATATCTATCTAGGAATACTTAGAACATATTCTGCTATGTGCAGAACATCGGAATGTGAATATATATATATATATACAGTAAATACATATTTAAAACCTTTATTAAATATGAATATTGCATGCTAGATATTTTTTTAATAAAAAACTAAAATTGGAAAATTATTTAAAATTGCTGTTCTATCTGATTCATGAAAGTTGCATTTAGACTTTACTGTACCTTTAACATAAACATGAAAAATCCCCCCTTGCTCCCCTCCCGACACCCTATTGGGGGACGGAGTGTTTATTACACCTTCCTATTTTAGCTTTATATCACCCTTTACCCTTCTCTTGCTCTGTGTAGAGCACTAGGAATATATGCAAGGCACTAGCTGGCATATCCAGGGCACCTGTGAGGTGCTGGGTACAACTGTATTAGATTGCACTTTGCCAGAATACCCAGAGAACCCGCACTGCATGTTGTATAGGGTAATAAAGATTAGCACCAGAATGTGACCTATAGACACCCAGAGATGCACATGGGCAGAACGCTGCTTAGTTAATCGTGCCCACAACTGATGTAATGATAAACAACGCTCACTGTGATCTTAGTGCTTTGGAAATTCCTCTGAGTTGAGGTAGAGGCAGAATTCCCCTATATTTTGTTTTAACATGTTATAAAGCGTGTTGCTAATAAGGTAAATCTCTGCTCTGCGCTGAGAGATGGCACAACATGAACTCACAAGGGTACCCAGCCTCCCTGGCATATTAGCCTTTTCTGGCATTTCTGGTTTACTCTGAATATCAAATACTCTAGAGAGAGCCCCCCGCTTGCTAAAGCATCATAAACACAAAGAGACTATCAATAGGTGTTGTATCTTTAGAAATCTATAGAACACAATAGGCTGGTTATGATTTAAGACAGGTCTATACTTGTTTTATTCCATGAAAGATACAGAGTGTTCCATGTAAAATGGCTGATCAGATACAGAGCACCCTACAGTATGATAACCTAGTTTACAGAACTCATTATAAATATATATTCACTTATTGTGCACCTTTTTTCTATATAACCGCTAAAATGCAGCATTTCAAAATGTATTACCAATTGTTTCCTTTTTAAATAGTCCTGCTTTGAATAAACCAAATTTTAATTATTAAACATATAGAGGAGTGTCCCCCTCCACCAATGAGGATGTGTAAATTTTTCTTACCAGTCAGTGAGTTGTGTAAATTCTGCTAATTTTAGTTTAAATGGAATATAACTTACATGGACCTGCAAAACAAAAGGAAATTTTTCTGCTTCAGATAGAGAAGATAATTTTACAAAGTTTTCTATTTTACTTTCCAATGAAGTTTTGTACCAGTTGCAGAGTAAAAAATATAGAAGAAATTGCTTTTTGGGTTTATTTTTGTATATGAAATAGCTTGTTTTATTCTTTAAAACCACAACCCATTAAGGGCTAGATTACAAGTAAACGTGGTCTGGCCATAAAATTGGCTGATCTTGAAGGGAAATCAGATCTCCTTATTTTATCACTTTTTGTACACACACACGTGCTTCTTTATGTTACATACCAAAGCCCTGGGATTTTACTATATAATATTCCGTGTGCCACCTCACTGCCTAGGGTCGCCACATTCTCCTCTGTTCTTTAACCCGAAAAGACAACTGCAAATTTGGTTACAGGACAAAATCTTCAGAAAAGGGGCTTACAGTAAGAAGACACAAACATCTCCCTATAAGCCTATAATCCAAAGCCTTGCAGTCTAGTATTCCGTGCACGGGGAATTAAGCTAACGCTTGTTGTGTGTGGAAACTACGGCGGATTTACTTGTGAACAGGTGGAGTGTATTAGACAGACCTCGTTCTGGGCAATATTACGTCTTGGGCCCAACGCTGGCTACAAATATGTGTCACACGAGTCACCAGCTGTGCAAAAAAATTACACTTGGTGCCTTCTGAAATGTCTAATTACTAAGTTCTTACAGTGGAAATAATGACATTTGTAAATCAAGTGACTATAGATACACGTGAGGTTGTACAAGTAATAGAGACATTATTTTACTGCCTTCAGCTCTAGAAGTAATAAACTGACAAATATTTGTTGGTGCAATAACTGATAATAATAATAATAATAATAATAATAATAATAATAATAATAAATACATAACATTTTAATAGTCATTATAATCAATCTGCACGCCATATGCGCAGGGCTTGATGTATATAGTAAGCGCCCCTAGACATATGCTTAGATGTAATAGGCACCCCTAGACATATGCTTAGATGTAGTAGGCACCCCCAGACATATGCTTAGATGTAATAGGCACCCATAGACATTTGCTTAGATGTAGTATGCACCCATAGACATTTGCTTAGATGTAGTAGGCACCCATAGACATATTCTTAGATGTAGTAGGCACCCCCAGACATATGCTTAGATGTAGTAGGCACCCCTAGACATATGCTTAGATGTAGTAGGCACCCCCAGACATATGCTTAGATGTAGTAGGCACCCCTAGACATATGCTTAGATGTAGTAGGCACCCATAGACATATGCTTAGATGTAGTAGGCACCCATAGACATATGCTTAGATGTAGTAGGCACCCCCAGACATATGCTTAGATGTAGTAGGCACCCCTAGACATATGCTTAGATGTAGTAGGCACCCATATACATATGCTTTGATGTAGTAGGCACCCATTGACATATGCTTAGATTTAGTAGGCACCCATAGACATATGCTTAGATGTAGTAGGCATCCATAGACATATGCTTAGATGTAGTAGGCACCCCCAGACATATGCTTACATGTAGTAGACACTCATAGACATATGCTTAGATGTAGTAGGCACCCCTAGACATATGCTTAGATGTAGTAGGCACCCATAGACATATGCTTATATGTAGTAGGCACCCCTAGACATATGCTTAGATGTAGTAGGCACCCTTAGACATATGCTTAGATGTTGTAGGCACCCCTAGACATATGCTTAGATGTAGTAGGCACCCCTAGACATATGCTTAGATGTAGTAGGCACATCCAGACATATGCTTAGATGTAGTAGGCACCCCTAGACATATGATTAGATGTAGTAGGCACCCCTAGACATATGCTTAGATGTAGTAGGCACCCCTAAACATATGCTTAGATGTAGTAGGCACCCCTAGACATATGCTTAGATGTAGTAGGCACCCCCAGACATATGCTTACATGTAGTAGACACTCATAGACATATGCTTAGATGTAGTAGGCACCCCTAGACATATGCTTAGATGTAGTAGGCACCCATAGACATATGCTTATATGTAGTAGGCACCCCTAGACATATGCTTAGATGTAGTAGGCACCCTTAGACATATGCTTAGATGTTGTAGGCACCCCTAGACATATGCTTAGATGTAGTAGGCACCCCTAGACATATGCTTAGATGTAGTAGGCACCCCCAGACATATGCTTAGATGTAGTAGGCACCCCTAGACATATGATTAGATGTAGTAGGCACCCCTAAACATATGCTTAGATGTAGTAGGCACCCCTAGACATATGCTTAGATGTAGTAGGCACCCCTAGAAATATGCTTAGATGTAGTAGGCACCCCTAGACATATGCTGCACCCCCAGACATATGCTTAGATGTAGTAGGCACCCCTAGACATATGCTTAGATGTAGTAGGCACCCCCAGACATATGCTTAGATGTAGTAGGCACCCCCAGACATATGCTTAGATGTAGTAGGAACCACCAGACATATGCTTAGATGTAGTAGGCACCTCTAGACATATGCTTAGATGTAGTAGGCACCCCTAGACATATGCTTAGATGTAGTAGGCACCCATAGACATATGCTTAGATGTAGTAGGCACCCCTAGACATATGCTTAGATTCAGTAGGCACCCATAGACATATGCTTAGATGTAGTAGGCACCCCCAGACATATGCTTAGATGTAGTAGGCACCCCCAGACATATGCTTAGATGTTTTAGGCACCCATAGACATATGCTTAGATGTAGTAGGCACCCATAGACATATGCTTAGATGTAGTAGGCACCCCTAGACATATGCTTAGATGTAGTAGGCACCCATAGACATATGCTGTACCCCTAGGCATATGCTTAGATGTAGTAGGCACCCCTAGACATATGCTTAGATGTAGTAGGCACCCCTAGACATATGCTTAGATGTAGTAGGCATCCCTAGACATATGCTTAGATGTAGTAGGCACCCCTAGACATATGCTTAGATGTAGTAGGCACCCCTAGACATATGCTTAGATGTAGTAGGCACCCCTAGACATATGCTGCACCCCCAGACATATGCTTAGATGTAGTAGGCACCCCTAGACATATGTTTAGATGTAGTAGGCACCCCTAGACATATGCTGCACCCCCAGACATATGCTTAGATGTAGTAGGCACCCCTAGACATATGCTTAGATGTAGTAGGCACCCCAGACATATGCTTAGATGTAGTAGGCACCCCCAGACATATGCTTAGATGTAGTAGGCACCCCCAGACATATGCTTAGATGTAGTAGGCACCCCCAGACATATGGTTAGATGTAGTAGGCACCCCCAGACATATGTTTAGATGTAGTAGGCACCTCTAGACATATGCTTAGATGTAGTAGGCACCCCCAGACATATGCTTTGATGTAGTAGGCACCCCTAGACATATTTTTAGATGTAGTAGGCACCCCCAGACATATGCTTAAATGTAGTAGACACCTCTAGACATATGCTTAGATGTAGTAGGCACCCATAGACATATTCTTAGATGTAGTAGGCACCCATAGACATATGCTTAGATGTAGTAGGCACCCCTAGACATATGCTTAGATGTAGTAGGCAGACATATGCTTAGATGTAGTAGGCACCCCCAGACATATGCTTAGATGTAGTAGGCACCCCTAGACATATGCTTAGATGTAGTAGGCACCACCAGACATATGCTTAGATGTAGTAGGCACCCCTAGACATATGCTTAGATGTAGTAGGCACCCCTAGACATATGCTTAGATGTAGTAGGCACCCACAGACATATGCTTAGATGTAGTAGGCACCCCCAGACATATGCTTAGATGTAGTAGGCACCCCCAGACATAAGCTTAGATGTAGTAGGCACCCCTAGACATATGCTTAGATGTAGTAGTCACCCCTAGACATATGCTTAGATGTAGTAGGCACCCCCAGACATATGCTTAGATGTAGTAGGCACCCCCAGACATATGTTGGATGTAGTAGGCACCCCTAGACATATGCTTAGATGTAATAGGCACCCCCAGACATATGCTTAGATGTAGTAGGCACCCACAGACATATGCTTAGATGTAGTAGGCACCCCTAGACATATGCTTAGATGTAGTAGGCACCCCTAGACGTATGCTTATATGTAGTAGGCACCCATAGACATATGCTTAGATGTAGTAGGCACCCACAGACATATGCTTAGATGTAGTAGGCACCCCCAGACATATGCTTAGATGTAGTAGGCACCCCTAGACATATGCTTAGATGTAGTAGGCACCCCTAGACATATGCTTAGATGTAGTAGGCACCACTAGACATATGCTTAGATGTAGTAGGCACCCCTAGACATATGCTTAGATGTAGTAGGCACCCCTAGATGTATGTATTTGCATCTGGCAATTCTACTTCTATCACTGCTGTCAGGCCACAGATATATCTGCATAAAAATTGATCTGCACCCCATATGTGCAGGGCTTGATGTAAATAGTAGGCACCCCAAGACATATGCTCAGTCATCCATAACTTTAGAATGTATTTGCGTTTGACAATTCTACTTTTGTCACTGCTGTAAGGCCACAGATATATCTGCATAAAAATAGCATTTCTGCACCTTAGTACAATTTCAGTTTGTCTGTATGGGCATGTGAGTGAACAAAAGCAGATTGTAACAAGATACATATTAACACCTAACCAACAAGGTGCCCTCTCACAAAAAGTGCCCTTAGGCATTTGCATGCATTGCCTAACTAGCAACCTGTGCCAACAGCTAAGGGGTTAATATGTACACACCTCTTGCTTTGCAGTCATGGGAGGTGCTAAACAAATATAACTTGCATGGAACATCTATTGATCCTATGATATTAAAGCTATTCTGATACCATTTGCCTTTCAGGGGCCAGAACGTGTTTCCTTCTTACTAATGACACAAGTGAAGTCACGCACCGGCAGCTTGCTGGGGCCCAGTCCTTCTCCTTCCTACGTCAGACTTGTCTTATTTTGCTTTTGAAACCTCTGTAGACACATTACAAAGAAGTACACATCTGTGCTGCAACATGATCAACTGATGAAAATGACTCACCTTACTGTGATAATATTTGTATGCAAATGCAATTGCCATATAACTGTTATGTCCCTTTAAGCACATATTATTATTATTATTATTGGTTATTTGTAAAGCGCCAACAGATTCTGCAGCACCAGACATATGCTTAGATGTAGTAGGCACCCCTAGACATATGCTTAGATGTAGTAGGCACTCATAGACATATGCTTAGATGTAGTAGGCACCCCTAGCCATATGCTTAGATGTAGTAGACACCCATAGACATATGCTTAGATGTAGTAGGCACCCCCAGACAAATGTTTAGATGTAGTAGGCACCCCTAGACATATGCTTAGATGTAGTAGGCACCGCTAGACATATGCTTAGATGTAGTAGGCACCCCCAGACATATGCTTAGATGTAGTAGGCACCCCTAGACATATGTTTAGATGTAGTAGGCACCCCCAGACATATGCTTAGATGTAATAGGCACCCCTAGACATATGCTTAGATGTAGTAGGCACCCCTAGACATATGCTTAGATGTAGTAGGCACCCCTAGACATATGCTTAGATGTAGTAGGCACCCCTAGACATATGCTTAGATGTAGTAGGCACCCCTAGATGTATGTATTTGCATCTGGCAATTCTACTTCTATCACTGCTGTCAGGCCACAGATATATCTGCATAAAAATTGATCTGCACCCCATATGTGCAGGGCTTGATGTAAATAGTAGGCACCCCAAGACATATGCTCAGTCATCCATAACTTTAGAATGTATTTGCGTTTGACAATTCTACTTTTGTCACTGCTGTAAGGCCACAGATATATCTGCATAAAAATAGCATTTCTGCACCTTAGTACAATTTCAGTTTGTCTGTATGGGCATGTGAGTGAACAAAAGCAGATTGTAACAAGATACATATTAACACCTAACCAACAAGGTGCCCTCTCACAAAAAGTGCCCTTAGGCATTTGCATGCATTGCCTAACTAGCAACCTGTGCCAACAGCTAAGGGGTTAATATGTACACACCTCTTGCTTTGCAGTCATGGGAGGTGCTAAACAAATATAACTTGCATGGAACATCTATTGATCCTATGATATTAAAGCTATTCTGATACCATTTGCCTTTCAGGGGCCAGAACGTGTTTCCTTCTTACTAATGACACAAGTGAAGTCACGCACCGGCAGCTTGCTGGGGCCCAGTCCTTCTCCTTCCTACGTCAGACTTGTCTTATTTTGCTTTTGAAACCTCTGTAGACACATTACAAAGAAGTACACATCTGTGCTGCAACATGATCAACTGATGAAAATGACTCACCTTATTTGTATGCAAATGCAATTGCCATATAACTGTTATGTCCCTTTAAGCACATATTATTATTATTATTATTGGTTATTTGTAAAGCGCCAACAGATTCCGCAGCACATATAACATGTCTCTTTAAGCACATATAACTGTTATGTCCCTTTAAGCACATATAGTTGTCCCTTTAAGCACATATAGCTGTCCCTTTAAGCACATATAGCTGTCCCTTACATATAGCTTTCCCTTACACATAGCTGTCCCTTTAAGCACATATAGCTGTCCCTTACATATAGCTTTCCCTTACATATAGCTGTCCCTTTAAGCACATATAGCTGTCCCTTTAAGCACATATAGCTGTCCCTTACATATAGCTTTCCCTTACATATAGCTGTCCCTTTAAGCACATATAGCTGTCCCTTTAAGCACATATAGGTGTCCCTTACATATAGCTTTCCCTTACATATAGCTGTCCCTTTAAGCACATATAGCTGTCCCTTACATATAGCTTTCCCTTACATATAGCTGTCCCTTTAAGCACATATAGCTGTCCCTTTAAGCACATATAGCTGTCCCTTTAAGCACATATAGCTTTCCCTTACATATAGCTGTCCCTTTAAGCACATATAGCTGTCCCTTACATATAGCTTTCCCTTACATATAGCTGTCCCTTTAAGCACATATAGCTGTCCCTTACATATAGCTTTCCCTTACATATAGCTGTCCCTTTAAGCACATATAGCTTTCCCTTTAAGCACATATAACCGGCCTATAATGCTGGTGCCTTATATCTAAAGGGAAGAGCTTAGAGTCAGCTTAGGCAGCTGGGCTGTTGGGCTAATCTAGACTTGACCCTTTGACCCTGAATGCTTTTTGTGCAGTTTGTCTTCATACAAATCTCCTTATGGGCATCAGACAGATACATAATAGGTAAAGTTTTATCCTCAAGTGTAAATATATTAAAGTTATCATGCCCCAAACTGTCCACAGCAAAAGAGATAAGATAAATATGCTCAAGGCTTTTCAAAGAGTTTGTCCCAGTACTGCAAAACCTTGCAAACCAATGACAGTTTAAATGGTCTGCAGATGCTTTGAATGCAGCAATTCATTTTTGTTACATATATAACGTTTTTAAAGGGACACTAAACCCACATTTTTTCTTTCATGATTCAGATAGTGCAGCAATTTTAGGCAACTTCCTAATTTACTGCTATTGTCAAATTGTCTTTGTTCTTTTGCTATCTTTATTCGAAAAAGTAGGAATGTACACACTTAAGTGCCGGCCCAGTTTTGGTTCAGCACCCTGGATGGCACTTGCTTATAGGTGGCTACATTTAGCCACCAATAAGCAAGCGTAAGCCAGGTTCTGAAAACCAAAAAACAGGCCGGCTCCTAAGCTTTACATACCTGCTTTTTAAATAAAGATATGCTGTGGGACGATCAAACCAAGCGCTTGGGGTATACCTAAAGTCGCTCTACACAGAGGTGTTCTAGCTCACCTATAAGTCGTAATGTGGATCAAATAAACAACGTGTAAAGCGCCAATAGGAAAATACAAAGGATTTAATATAAAATAAAATATTAAAACATGTGGTCTATCTGACCAACTGGGGATATATCCAAACACAGTCACAGTAAATAACGCATTAAACAGTATATGCAAAAATAAAACAAACCAGATAAGATAAAACAATAAAATTAGGTGCACCTAAAGATGTATAGAGTACCGTCTATAGGTAAAGGCGGAGACGTGTCCTACTCCGTATAATCCATAAATAAAGTCAAAGAATGACAATGTTAATTGTGTCCAAGAAGTGAATAAAGTGATGAGTGGCTCCAATGTGTGTTCGTGAGTAATCCAGTGGGTGTACAAAAAGTAAAAAATAAAAATCAAAAATATGAAAATACAAAAATATAAAAATATATAAAACAATGTTGAACCTTCAAAATATGTGAAAAAATGAAAAAAGTGTACAGAAAAAATGTAAAAAACCAAATGGAGAACAAAAAAGTGTAGTTAGTTGTTCCTTTGGTGTATAGGATCTTCTAATCTTCTTCAAATACCTGTGGAAAATAATATAACATAGTGCAATATTGCTAGTGATCCAATAAAACAAATTGAAATAAGGCTTACCAATACTATCGACGCGTTTCGGCCTTCTGTCATAGGCCTTTATCAAGACTTGATAGTATTGGTAAGCCTTATTTCAATTTGTTTTATTGGATCACTAGCAATATTGCACTATGTTATATTATTTTCCACAGGTATTTGAAGAAGATTAGAAGATCCTATACACCAAAGGAACAACTAACTACACTTTTTTGTTCTCCATTTGGTTTTTTTACATTTTTTCTGTACACTTTTTTCATTTTTTCACATATTTTGAAGGTTCAACATTGTTTTATATATTTTTATATTTTTGTATTTTCACATTTTTGATTTTTATTTTTTACTTTTTGTACACCCACTGGATTACTCACGAACACACATTGGAGCCACTCATCACTTTATTCACTTCTTGGACACAATTAACATTGTCATTCTTTGACTTTATTTATGGATTATACGGAGTAGGACACGTCTCCGCCTTTACCTATAGACGGTACTCTATACATCTTTAGGTGCACCTAATTTTATTGTTTTATCTTATCTGGTTTGTTTTATTTTTGCATATACTGTTTATTGCGTTATTTACTGTGACTGTGTTTGGATATATCCCCAGTTGGTCAGATAGACCACATGTTTTTATATTTTATTTTATATTAAATCCTTTGTATTTTCCTATTGGCGCTTTACACGTTGTTTATTTGATCCACATTTTTTAAATAAAGATAGCAAGAGAACGATGAAAATGTGACAATAGGAGTAAATTAGAAGTTGCTTAAAATTGCTGCACTATCTGAATCATAAAAGAAAAAAAATCAAGTTCTGGTGCGCGATCCGATATACGGCGCAGGTTTCGGAGCAAGCGTGGAAACCTGCGCCGCCAGTAGTTTCACCTCGCACATCAACCTATCACATATATGGCACCAACAGTTGCTAAAGTGCTGTAAGTCGGACAAACTAGCGATGTCCAGAAAAAATTTCTGGAGTCGCCAGTGACTTACGGCACTTTAGAAACTGTCGCCACCTAAAAAAAACTGACTAAAGTATAAAATCTCCCGTAACTGTCTAACACGCCTCCCAAACATCATCCCGACACATATACCCCTCTATCCGCTATCCCCCCTCTCACTCCTAATAATAAATATATTAACCCCTAAACCGCCGCTCCCGGACCCCGCCGCCACCTACATTATATGTATTACCCCCTAATCTGAGCCCCCTACACCACCGCCACCTATATTAACTCTATTACCCCCTAATCTGATCCTATACACCGCCGCCAGCTATATTAACTCTATTACCCCCTAATCTGATTCCCCTACACCACCGCCAGCTATATTAAATTTATTAACCCCTAATCTGAGCCCCCTACACCGCCGCCACCTATTTTAAATATATTAACCCCTAATCTAATCCCCCTACACCGCCGCCACCTATTTTAAATATATTAACCCCTAATATGATCCCCCTACACCGCCGCCACCTATTTTAAATATATTAACCCCTAAACCTAAGTCTAACCCTAACACCCCCTAACTTAATTATTATTGAAATAAATCTAAATAATATTAATATTATTAACTAAATTATTCCTATTTAAAACTAAATACTTACCTATAAAATAAACCCTAAGATAGCTACAATATAACTAATAGTTACATTGTAGCTATTTTAGGGTTTATATTTATTTTACAGGTAACTTTGTATTTATTTTAACTAGGTACAATAGCTATTAAATAGTTAATAACTATTTAATAGCTAAATAGTTAAAATAATTACGAAATTACTTGTAAAATAAATCCTAACCTAAGTTACCATTACACCTAACACTACACTATAAATAAATTAATTAACTAAACTACAATTATCTCAACTAAAATACAATTAAATACACTAAACTATATTACAAAAAAAATAAACACTAAATTGCAAAAAATAACAAAAGATTACAAGAATTTTAAGCTAATTACACCTAATCTAAGCCCCATAATAAAATAAAAAAGCCCCCCAAAATAATAAAATTTCCCTACCCTAAACTAAATTTAAAAAGTAATCAGCTCTATTACCAGCCCTTAAAAGGGCCTTTTGCGGGGCATTGCCCCAAAGTAATCAGCTCTTTTACCTGTAAAAAAAGAACAAACCCCTCCCCATTACAACCCACCACCGACACACCCCTACTCTAAAACTCACTCGATCCCCCCTTAAAAAAACCTAAGTCTAACCCCCAAGTGGTTCTTACCTGTCCTGAAGACCGGTGGAGAAGGTCCTGTTCCAGGCGGAGAAGTCTTCTTCCAATCGGCAACCTCTTCTTCTTCCAGGAACCAGCTGGCGCGGAGCGGAGGAGTTGAAGACCGATGACAGCGGAGCTGAAGACCGTCCACTCTGGAACTGAAGACCGGCGATGCTGGAACTGAAGATCGGCGACGCTGGAACTGAAGACCGGACCCATGGAGCGTGGAGGGTCCTCTTCATACGATCTCCGCCGTACACTGAATAGGAATTCAAGGTACGCGATTAAAAATGGCATCCCTTGAATTCCTATTGGCTGATTTGAGCCTTCAAATTCAAATCAGCCAATCGGATGAGAGCTACTTTAATTCTATTGGCTGATTTGAATAGCCAATAGAATAAGAGCTACTGTAATTCTATTGGCTGATTAGAATTCTATTGGCTGATTAATATAGGTGGCGGCGGTGTAGGGGGATCATATTAGGGGTTAATATATTTAAAATAGGTGGCGGCGGTGTAGGGGGATCATATTAGGGGTTAATATATTTAAAATAGGTGGCGGTGGTGTAGGGGGATCATATTAGGGGGTAATATATTTAAAATAAGTGGCGGTGGTGTAGGGGGCTCAAACTAGGGGTTATTATAGTTAATTTAGGTGGCGACGGGGTAGGGGGCTCACATTAGGGGTTAATATAGTTAATGTAGGTGGCGGCGGGGTAGGGGGCTCACATTAGGGGTTAATATAGTTAATGTAGGGGGTGGCGGGGTAGGGGGCTCACATTAGAAGGTAATACATATAATATAGGTGGCGTCGGTGTAGGGGGCTCAGATTAGGGGGTAATAAATTTAATATAGGTGGTGGTGGTGTAGGGGGCTCAGAATAGGGGGTAATAAATTTAATATAGGTGGCGGGGGTGTAGGGGGATCAGATTAGGGGTTAATATATTTAAAATAGGTGGCGGTGGTGTAGGGGGATCATATTAGGGGGTAATATATTTAAAATAAGTGGCGGTGGTGTAGGGGGCTCAAACTAGGGGTTATTATAGTTAATTTAGGTGGCGACGGGGTAGGGGGCTCACATTAGGGGTTAATATAGTTAATGTAGGTGGCGGCGGGGTAGGGGGCTCACATTAGGGGTTAATATAGTTAATGTAGGGGGTGGCGGGGTAGGGGGCTCACATTAGGGGGTAATACATATAATATAGGTGGCGTCGGTGTAGGGGGCTCAGATTAGGGGGGTAATAAATTTAATATAGGTGGTGGCGGTGTAGGGGGCTCAGAATAGGGGGTAATAAATTTAATATAGGTGGCGGGGGTGTAGGGGGATCAGATTAAGGGGTAATACATATAATGTAGGTGGCGGCGGGGTCCGGGAGTGGCGGTTTAGGGGTTAAACACTTTATTAGGGATTGCGGCAGGGGATTGTGGTTGACAGGTAGATAGACATTGCGCATGCGTTAGGTGTTAGGTTTTATTTTGCAGGTAGTTTAGGGAGTTACGGGGCTCCAATACTCAGCGTAAGGCTTACTACGCCTGCATTTTGTGGCGAGGTGAAAATGGAGTAAGATTTTTCCATTTTCGCCACATAAGTCCTTACGCTGTATATTGGATACCAAACTGCGCGGGTTTTTGGTATATCACTCTATGGGCCAAAAAACTACGGCCGAAGGGTGAAATATACGAGCGTAACTTCTATGTTACACCGTATATGTGATACCAAACCAGCGCAAAATTTGGCGTCGCCCCTGGTCTGTAGATTTAGTTAAACCAATAGCGCTGCTATGAGCTTAAAGGGTTATTAGGCACAAAATAGCTGTTAGATAGAGTTATATAGACAAATGAAAGACTCGTCGGATAATAATATGCAGATTAGATATAGATTTATTGTTACTGGGTGTAGAATAGACCATTTTTTAATGTTGACATTGGGGCCCATTTATCAAGCTCTGTAAGGCCGTGTTTCTGGCGAGTCTTCAGACTCGCCAGAAACAGCAGTTATGAAGCAGCGGTCACAAAGACCGCTGCTCCATAACCCTGTCAGCCTGCTCCGAGCAGGCGGACAAGAATCGCCGGAATTCAATCTGATTGAGTACGATCGGGTTGATTGACACCCCCTGCTGGCGGCCCATTGGCCGCGAGTCTGCAGGGGGCGGTGTTGCACCAGCAGCTCTTGTGAGCTGCTGATGCAATGCTGAATACGGAGAGCGTATTGCTCTCCACATTCAGCGAGGTCTTGCGGACCTGATCCGCACTGTCGGATCAGGTCCACAAGACCTTTAGTAAATAGGCCTCATAATCAAAAACATTTTAACTGTTTATCACCAGCACTTTTTAATATTAGTTCTGTGAAAATAATGGTCCTGTTTGGTTGATCACAATACAAATTCTTGTTATTTAACGACTCATTTACAGTCTCATTTTATTGAAGTCCAAAACTAATAGAAAATTTTTTCACAGATTAACTCAAAATGTTGTGAAAGTAACATAGAATTTGGCTACACACAAAATGCATTGACATTACCCCCAGCATATTGGATTAAAAAGCAACATTGCCAACAAAATACACGGCCTGCTCAATCGCTTTAATAAAATAAGCATAAGAAATGTTATACTAATAAAAAATAACAACCCAATAAACGTGATAATGCCCCTGTTTAAATTCCCTAGAGCAGTCCCTGATGTTTCAGAACTACATTTCCCATGATGCTCAACGAGACTGCAAAGTGCCTAAGCATCATGGGAAATGTAGTGCCAAGGTTAGCTATCACTGTGTTAGAGAGAGACACACAAATATCTCTGTGGTTTTGGAGCACTTGTGTCACCTATTAGCATCACTGTCCTTAATCATGCGCATTTTGTTTTTGGATTGTAACATTGGGAGATTAATGACTCAGATAATTACGATTTGTTGTTTTTGGGAGGTAACAATTCTGATCTTTATTTTAATGGACAGAAGCCTTTAGGCTACACTGACAGTACCGACAGACCTTCAAAACAAGGCAGAGACCTGTATTAGTTATATTTAAATACTGAAAAAAGTGTACAGTGTAAGTGTCCAGAAGCCAACAGGTGCTGCCATGTTGTAACCTAGGTCTCTTTGTTTGCTGAGGCCAATCAAAGACAGTTATATATGGCTCACTAGAGTGTGGTATAGCTGTGTTATGTCTGGAGTCTACACCAGCAGCGAAACAGTTAATGAGGGAACCACACCCAGCAGTTAGCAAATAGACATTGCATTGGCTGCAACAAAAGCAAACACTTCACAATGCAGGGTATGGTTCCCTAATTAACTGTTTCACTGCCGGGCCGCTCAAAACAGGTGGTCTTAGAGGAAACACTGTTTTAAACTTTTAATAGAAATTGCAGAGACAGCGATTTTCAGAGTTAAAGGGACACTCAAGTCAAAATGAAACCTTCATGATTCGGAAAGAGCACACATTTTTAAAAATCTTTCGAAATGACTTCCATTATTACATTTTGCACAACCTTTTTATATGAACGAGGCAGCAGCTCCGACTGAGCATGTGCACAAGCTTACAGAATATACGTTTACTAGTGTCTGTTATTGGCTGATGTCTGTCACATGATACAGGGGGGCAGCACATGGGAGAAAAAATACATTTGCCAAAAAATAAAAATAAATGCTGCTTCTGTAAAGACTACTTAGAATATCTCACCTGATAATGAGCACTTTGTATAAATAATACGTCAGACAAGATAACAAGAGATTCTCTCCCTACAAGATCAGCCCAGTGGTCTAGTTTCTATTCAGAAACTTCTGGAGAAAAACATTTATCTCCATAAAAGTCTATGGAGAATTTTTATGTTACCAACAGTTTCCACATTTTAGCGCCTCAATGGCAACTAGGCCTGTATTGGGTTGTGGTTTCAGTTAGCAGAAACAATGATTTAATATACAAAAATATACAAGTAACAATTTCCCATACTTTTTAAACTCTGCAGCTGGTATAACAAGTAGTTGGAAACAATTAAAGGGACATTAAACACTTTGAGATGGTAATATAAAATGATAAATTACTTTATCAGACCGTTTCTCTAATAAAACTACATTTGAACATGATATATCAGATGACGATTCCAGAGATTCAACTATGTCTTCTAAAAGTCATTCCAAAACCACATCTCTCTCTGTTGAGAGGTCAACTCACACATCTTCGTCCATCCTCGAATCCATTAAAGAGTTATCGAATAAAATGGACTCTCACTACTCCTCATTGAAACAAGAACTCAAGTTCTCAGTCTCTGAACGGAAGAGGGACATATCCTCGCTAGGTGAGAGAACAGAGTCGTGGAGAAGAAACAGGAGGATCTCAGCTTAGACCATTCCAATCTCCTCGCCTACACGCAATCACTGGCCGAGATGATTACTGACTTAGAAACCAAAATTGCAGATCAAGAAGACAGATCACGTCGCAACAATCTCAGAATCAGAGGTATCCCAAAAGATATTGGCCCTACTGACCTAACTAAACATCTTCAGGCTCTTTTTACAGAACTGTTAGGCCCTACTACAACTCAAGAAAATCTCATCGACAGAGCACATAGAGCGCCCAGATCGAGAAACTCTCCATCAGGCTCTGCTAGAGATGTTATTGTTCGTTTGCATCATTATACCTCTAAAGAGCGGTTACTTAGGGCATCATTTCAGAATAAGAACTTAAAGGATCCATTCCAGACTGTTCAGATTTTCCCAGATTTATCTACCCATACGCTTTCCAGGAGACGGCTGTTCCAACAAGTCACCCGAAACAATAATGTAAAATACAGGTGGGGCTTCCCTGTTAAGCTCTTCTTTCAATTTCAGGAATCTTCATATGCTATTAAAACCCCAGAACAGGGGCTCAAGATCCTTCAATCATTGAAGCTTCTGCACTCTCCCAATCAACCTTCTACCACACCTGAAAAGTCGGAGAAACTCAGCGCCACTGCTCCTCCTTGGCGGCCTCGACCTCAGACTTTCAGTTTTTGTATGCCGCAAGGAGAGATTCTACTCCACCATTTAAAGAAGCCTAATCTTCAGTAGTTAGGAATGATTCTTCTGAACTCCTCACTCTAGAATTTGAATGTCTTACCCACCCTTCCCCCCTTTATTGTCCCTCACCTCTAGTTATAGTTCTTCCCTTTTTCTAGTGCTTTGGACAGTGTGTTGGGAATACCCGACATCCCAAGACTTTAAGAAGCATTGCACTTATCGGGAGAGGATGGGTAATGTAATGTACTTGTTTGTATTCATGTTCTGCAATTGATATGTTTGATATGTTTTTTTCTTTTTTTTTCCCCTTTTTTTCTTTCTCTCTTTTTTCTGTTATGAGAGGGGTGGGTGGAGGAGAGGAGAGGGAGAGAAAGAAAAAGTTATAGATATACCTAACTACTTTTACTCTAAATGTACAATATTTTGATAGCTCTATGGAAATAGAACCATAGCAGTCACCCTCCTTAGGTAAACATTGCTTTCCTCACTCTGAACAAGATGCAACAGCTCCTAGCATCTGGTGATAGTTTTGGACACGACATTAACATATAACACCTACAGGAACCTAGCAGTATCTTTCCGCTACACATAGTGACCTAAGCCCTTAGATCTGTCCTGTTGAGATTAATCTGTTGTCCTCCTAAACTTCCCCTCACCAAGAACGTAGTTACATTGCCGAGAAAACATTTTAACCCTCCACCATGCTCTAATAGGCCCCCACCACAACTTGTAGTTTATTTGATAAACATAAATCACCGCCACATGCTTCCAGATATAGATCTACCCACAATCTGTAATCCTGCTTCGACATTACTATATTCCTCTTCCCACTTATAATGCTTTAGGCCCTTAGAACGACTAAATAGTTGTTATCTCCCTGTTGCCTTCACTTCTTCCCCTTGCTAGGATGGAGGTTTCATATATCTACAGGGAAATAAAGTGACACCCCATATCCTGTGCACAGACTCCACTCAGCATAGGTTATGAAAATGTGGTAAATCTTGATGTATGCTAGGTTCAGCTCGCGCGTGGGTTAATCCACGCTATTTAACTGACTCAATGTCTTATCTGTGTGTTTAACTATGCTAAGAATGTCTGCTTTCACCAATATGCCTAGAATTTTTGTAAATTTGGTTTGATGTCTTAGACTAGTTCATCTTATTTTGCCTTACAGGTTATAATTATAGTTAAGGCCTCACTGCTGTTACCTTATTGTTAGACCTCTCCCTCTCTCTCTCTCTACTCCATGCAACTCCCCCCCCCTTTTTCTTTCCCTATATCCCTTCAGGGTCCGATAGAGCGGGGACCCAGCTCCGACCCCCCCCTTCTTGCTATCTCAACTCTAGCTCCTCCTTAACCCTAGACTAACACTCAGTCTGCTACTCATACACATTCTTTTTACTCCTCCATAGTTATCCCTTCATTGGGCTGTTCCGCCTGAAACATTCTCTTTAAGTATTATTAGCAGCTCCTCACCCCCCCTCCCTTTCCCCCACACTTTCCCCCTTCCATATTATTCGAGCGGCTTTTGCCCGCTGCAACCCCCCCCAGTCTACATTATATTTCAATTACGTAAGACCATGATATATAACCATACTCTCATAGTTTAGGTTTACACCTAATAGCGCTTCTTCACTCTTAATAGCCAAGGCCTCAATTCCCCCACTAAACGTAGTCTTCTACTTAACATGCTCCATTGCGCTAAAATAGATGTAGCCTTTGTCCAGGAGACACATTGGCTGGCTAGCGTAGACACAACATACACTTATAAGAGGTTCCCTATAGTGATCACTGCATCCTTCACCACCAAATCCAGAGGTGTTGCAATTCTCCTCATCTCCTCTACCACATATGAACCCATACACATTGAACGAGACCCACAGACGCTGTTCATTATTTTAATTTGTAAACTTAATAACAAATTACTCACTCTAGTGAATATTTATGCGCCCAATTCGGGGCAGATTAAATTTTTTAGGCAGTTACTAGAGTCAGTGTCTGCCGTGGCCCAGGGCGAACTAGTGCTAGGAGGGGATTTTAATCTAGTGTGGGACTCATCTGTAGACAGAACTGGTCCTAGGATATCTTTACCAGAGAGGGTTTTACATCCCCTCTCAGTAGCCTTCCAAAACCTATTTAAGTAGTATGATCTATACGACATGTGGAGAGCCCTCCACCAAAGGGGACGGGAGTTCACCTTTTATTCTCCCCCGCAAAAATCCTACACCCGGATCAACGTCTTTTTTCTGGGGTCTCGATCCCTCGATACTGTAACAAACGCCTCAATTTCAACTATTTCTTGGTCAGACCATGATTCACTAACCATGACTCTCGGCAAGAATTCCCCTTATACCTCAATATCCATGTGGCGCCTTAAAGATTTTCATGTCACTAACCCAACATTCAAAGTAGAAACTCAGGAGATCATAACAGAATTTTTGAATAGAAATGATGTTCCGCCCTTGTCGGAAGAAGTTATCTGGGACTCTCTTAAGGCATACCTCCGAGGTTATTTCATAGCGAAAGACTCTCACTTAAAGAAGACACAGGGAGATTCCCTCGCATCTCTCAATTGTCAACTTCGGTCTTTGAAAAGCAAGCTTTCAGCTTCATTCTCTTCCTTTTTAAATACCCAAATAGCATAAATTTCCAAACAGATACGTACACTAGAAGTCTATAAAACCCAATCCAGCTTAGAAAAACTTAAGCAGATATACTACTATAAAAGTAACAAAGCTTCCTCCCTCCTGGCACGAAAATTAAGACATAGAACTGCCCAAGCAAAGATAACTACTATTAATTCGAACAACGGACCAGTGTCATCTCCCAGGGCTGTAGGCGAGGTCTTCAGGGACTTCTACTATAAACTCTACAACTTAGATTCATCCGACCCAGTGAAGTCATCCCCGCTTGACAGTATTTGATGTTATTTGCAGACTCTCAACCTCCCAAAGTTAGATCAATCAAATATTCCGGACCTCATCTCCCCGATAACACTTGACGAAGTCAAGTCGAGTATCAGAGACCTCAAACTAGCCAAATCACCGGGCCCAGACGGTTTTACGGGTCAATTTTACAAGGCCTACGTTTCCCTGATCTCCCCCATCTTATGTAGAACCTTTAATGAGGTCAAAGACAAGGGACATTTGCAGAGTGAGTTCTTAGAGGTATTGATCTCTACCATTCTTAAGCCTGGAAAGGACCCTTTGGAGTGCGCAAGCTATCGCCCAATCTCCTTGCTTAACATAGACACTAAACTTTATGCTAAGATTGTCACTAACCGTTTAACAAAAGTCATCTCCACCCTGGTACATCCGGACCAAGTGGGCTTTATTCCTCAAAGGGAAGGCCCAGACGCCACAAGGCGTATCCTCAACATATTAATTGAAGGAGCCAAAACTGAGTCCCCCATGCTTGCCCTGTCGTTAGACGCCAAGAAGGCTTTCGACAGGGTGAGATGGGAGTATCATTGGGAGAACTTGCGTGCCTTTGATCTGCCTGAGGAGTTCATACGTTCGGTCCTCTCTTGTTTGCTCTTTCCATTGAGCCTATGGCGCAAGCTATTAGACTTGACCCCGCTATCTCTGGGTTTCAGGTCCGGTCGACTCAGCATAAAATCTCGTTGTACGTGGATAATGTCACACTTCTGCTTACCAATCCATCCAGGTCCCTCCCGGCTGTTTTCAGAATACTCACCCAGTTTAATGCTATGAGTTACTATAAACTTAACGTCTCTAAGACGGAAGCCCTACATCTTAATGTCTCACCATTTGAGCTATCTTCCCTACAGAGAAACTTTCAATTTCAATGGTCTCCTAGTTCTATTAAACTCTTAGGTATCCACCTTTCCCCATTAACGACCACAGTAATTTCCAAGAACTATGTAGAGAGACTCCCAGAATGGAGGAAGCTTTTAGATTCTTGGGACTATTGTGAAATCTCATGGACAGGTAGGATCGCCGCCATTAAAATGTCTTTTATTCCCAAATTAACCTATTTGTTCAGATCACTTCCGATTAATGTCCATAGACCCATCCTCAACAGGCTACAGAGCCTAATTACTAACTATGTCTGGAAAGGTAAAAAACCCAGGACCTCCAGACAAACTTTGCAACAGACCTGTGATAAAGGAGGGCTTAGTTTACCGAATGTCATTCTGTATTATCAAGCAGCCAGACTGTCTCATCTGATGAGTTGGGGTCAGCTTGAGTGCCCGGCCTCCTGGAGAGAGGTCGAATCTTCCCTCCTGCCATCAGGCCTCCATCTGAAGGATCTGCCCTGGGTTCCGTCCCACTCTAAGAAAAGCCTTAACATCACACATCCTGTGATCTTAGATACCCTACACTTTTGGGAACAAACTAGATATTTATCTATGATAGCCTCTCATCCTTCCCCGAGACAAACCATCACGAGTGTCCTTTTTTGCCTACCTGATTCCTACATTTTTAGTTGGAGGGATCTTGAAGCTGTCTATATCTCGGACCTATATAATCATACTAATGAGCTATCCTATAATGGAGTCTGCAACAAATTGCAAGTCCCGACCGTTCTGAGATTTGAGACCTTTCGACTCTGTTCCATAGTCAGATCATGGGGTTTCCCTAAAAAGAATATTAAAGTAGCCACGATATGGGAGCAGAGATGGTCACAACCCCATAGACTTAAAGGTACTCTCTCCTTCCACTATGACCTGTTACTTACTCCTTCATCCCAACATAAAATCTCCCAGCACACAGCTTGGGAGAAAGAATTGAATTTCACGGCCGACACTGACTCTTGGCACAGAGAACTAATTTTTACTAAGAGGTTGCTACACTGCTCGACCCTATGGGAACTACATTATAAGCTGACAGTCCGTTGGCACTTAGTACCGGTCGCATTACATAAGATATACAGCACCCATTCACCCACTTGTTGGAGAGGATGTGGACAACTGGGATCTCAGGCCCATATCTGGTGGTTTTGTACTAAGATTGCACCAGTTTGGACTCAGATCTTTGACATTTTACATTCACTAGGCATTACACCTATACTGAGCCCGCAAACATGTCTTTTCCATCTACACTTTCCGAATATTTCCTCAGCACAAAAATTCTTGACCATCTACATACTCATGTCTACGAAACTAGAAATTGCGAAAGCCTGGAAACTCCCCACTCCCCCCTCCATCGCACAGATTTTAACTACTGTTAATTTTCTTTTAAAAATGGAGGCGTACTCAATGCAGGATAAGCTAGACTACTATTATGAGATTTGGTCTCCTTGGTGCGAAAAATTCCCCCCTTAAATTGGATTAATCCCGGCAGAATATTCCTACAATCCTCATTCCCTCCTGAACTTTCTACTCTTCTCTCCTCGCCTTCCTTACTGAGATCTCCACTATGTCTCATCCTGTTCACGCTCCAATAAACTGTGGGAGTTGTCACATTGTATTCTTTTGTTTGGTATGGTTTGCGGTTTACAATGTACAGTTCAATGAAAAATGAGAAGACTCAACCCAGAAAAGCAACATCTTGATGAAGGGTACATTAAGATCCATGGAAACATTATTGGTCGGTTCTTACTCACCTCACTTAACTAAGTGTATTGAAAATTTATACTTTGACTATAGTACTGTCTGTTTAGTTAATTGTCATACTACCAGAAGTGAGCTTACATTTTCTGTTTTCAGGTATAATGTTGTCACCTGTATCTTTGTATTGTTTTTAACACGCAGATTTGTTGCGCATATTTGATGTTATTGAAATTTCTCAATAAAAACTTTATTTAAAAAAAAATAGCTAAATAAATAAAAAAAAAAATGATAAATTACATACTGTATATTAAAAAAAGTCTGCAATATACTTTTCCTTGGCCACATCAGATATGATAACCTAAGTTACAACATTTCAAATCTTTCAGCACACTCCTTCCCTAAGTGTGGCTCTAGACGCTTATAGTGAATACTGCTTGTGTCTCAATGATACATCACCAAAGTTAGACTGGAGTTGCACTCACCCCTCCTTGTAGGCTGCATCAGATTGCAGGAGCACGTGGGACATGGGACTGCCTTCGGCCCTTCTGTCGTGCTTGCCGTATCCAAGCGGTCTCCATAGCTTAGGATCTGGGCCCCTGCTCTGTTGAATTTCAAAACACAAACAATGTTATAAATTTGAGGATAAGATATTAAGGATATTTTTATTAAGTGGCAAATGTGTATATAGGTTGGTTTAGAATGGTCTCTCATCGTTGTCATGTAATGTATTACTTGCTTTAATGAACACAGCTATTTACAATTGTGTTAATTACTGACCATATACAAATCCGGTTACAAGCAGTCACAGTATGTCTATGATTAAGGCGTCCTACTGCCGAAATGCGTAAGACAAGTCTGCGCTGTTGTTCTTAACTTGCTTTTAATAGCCTCCTTTTGTTTTTCCATGAATAAAGTTGAATTTTTATGTGCCTTGAGGTTTCGCTGGGATTTCTTTGCTTCATAAGTTGCAACAATTGTTTTATAGTCATTTAAACTTTACACTTATTTTGTGACTATTTAAACAGCTATAGAAACTCTAAAAAATACATCTAAGTGTTATTCTCAGACTAATCTTTTATTGACTGCATCATTCTAGCTGGCATTTAGTTTGTGTTTAATGTCCCTTTAAAGGAAAAGTTAACTATCACGCTCCGCTATTCAGATTTAAAAATTAAACATAAAATGAGTGTGAGTTTCATTCATTGTTTTTCTAACATCATTATTATTAAATCTAAAAAATACCTTTTACAACGCTCGGTTCTGTCGGCGTAACTCTGCCTGGCTATTAATTTATTTTTTCAAATGACGAATACACTGTTTTGCACTTTTATTGGTCCCCCTCTGGCATCCCAACAGACTAGATTAACACCTACAATGCTATTTACGCATACGTGTCTCATGTATTTTTCAGCCGCAATATATGCACGTTCATGAGACATGCATGCACCTTCTCGATACTGAAGATATTTCAATTGACATCACCACAGCGCAAAGTATCGATCGGCCCAAGATTTTTCCCAAAGTATATCAGGTAAAGCAGGTCTTAAAATGCCACCACTATCACTAAGTTAGTAGAATTAGTCCTATTGCCTCCTGTGACTTGTTGCGCTTTCGAGTACGGGGCAAGACTTGGTAGCGTATCAGTGACAGCAACAATCCCTATGAACGCATACGGGCCAATTACAGCATAGACATACAACAACTCCTCTCTAATGTTCAGCTAGTCTTTATAATATAAGTTACGATGCTAGTCTCACTATTGCCAACTTATTTATTAAAGCTGAAGGTTTTTAAATAGTAAAACAATAGCTAATGCAACTACAACAAAGCTTTGATAACGGAGATCCTACGTAATCCATAAGTGAGAATATTGTTTGTTGTCGCAGCTGATTGTCGTGCTGCATGGTGCTAGAACACATTGTGATATTATTAGTATTATTGTTTTATACTGTAGTATGTGCCCAATCTCATTGCATCATTCCGTTCGTTTTAACAGCCAATTTATGTAGAAATAGTAAATACTATTATTTTTCAGATTACAGGACATTTAATAATAAATGAAAATACACATTTTTTTTTTACACCTTTGCACCACTTGTTTCATTAACGCATAGCACAAGAACGCGCACTGATGTACACGTAAGAGCGGGTGGGCCCGGTCTCACGTGTAGAGGAGATAAATCAGGAAATGATCGTGTGGGCGGAGGAACTACGTATAAAATTGACAATTTAAATAAATAAATAATAATGTTTTTTTGAAAATAAAGATAACGACTAATCTAATGAACATTAATGGATGGCATTATTGTGTAGACTCTATAATTACTTTCACTTTAAGGAGAAACCAATTTTACACTACACTGTCCCTTTAAGGAACATGTTAGCTAAAATAATCCAGAGGTTGACATGTAAAGAAAGAGCCATTTTACTTTTGTATATAACTTTACAAACACTGCTGGCATACAGTGCTGCGCAGGTCACAGTCACTATCCTGAGCATACAGTGCTGCGCAGGTCACAGTCACTATCCTGAGCATACAGTGCTGCGCAGGTCACAGTCACTATCCTGAGCATACAGTGCTGCGCAGGTCACAGTCACTATCCTGAGCATACAGTGCTGCGCAGGTTACAGTCACTATCCTGAGCATACAGTGCTGCGCAGGTCACAGTCACTATCCTGAGCATACAGTGCTGCGCCGGTCACAGTCACTTTCCTGAGCATACAGTGCTGCGCAGGTCACAGTCACTATCCTGAGCATACAGTGCTGCGCAGGTCACAGTCACTATCCTGAGCATACAGTGCTGCGCAGGTCACAGTCACTATCCTGAGCATACAGTGCTGCGCAGGTCACAGTCACTATCCTGAGCATACAGTGCTGCGCAGGTCACAGTCACTATCCTGAGCATACAGTGCTGCGCAGGTTACAGTCACTATCCTGAGCATACAGTGCTGCGCAGGTTACAGTCACTATCCTGAGCATACAGTGCTGCGCAGGTCACAGTCACTATCCTGAGCATACAGTGCTGCGCCGGTCACAGTCACTTTCCTGAGCATACAGTGCTGCGCAGGTCACAGTCACTATCCTGAGCATACAGTGCTGCGCAGGTCACAGTCACTATCCTGAGCATACAGTGCTGCGCAGGTCACAGTCACTATCCTGAGCATACAGTGCTGCGCAGGTTACAGTCACTATCCTGAGCATACAGTGCTGCGCAGGTCACAGTCACTATCCTGAGCATACAGTGCTGCGCCGGTCACAGTCACTTTCCTGAGCATACAGTGCTGCGCAGGTCACAGTCACTATCCTGAGCATACAGTGCTGCGCAGGTCACAGTCACTATCCTGAGCATACAGTGCTGCGCCGGTCACAGTCACTTTCCTGAGCATACAGTGCTGCGCAGGTCACAGTCACTATCCTGAGCATACAGTGCTGCGCAGGTCACAGTCACTATCCTGAGCATACAGTGCTGCGCAGGTCACAGTCACTATCCTGAGCATACAGTGCTGCGCAGGTTACAGTCACTATCCTGAGCATACAGTGCTGCGCAGGTTACAGTCACTATCCTGAGCATACAGTGCTGCGCAGGTTACAGTCACTATCCTGAGCATACAGTGCTGCGCAGGTCACAGTCACTATCCTGAGCATACAGTGCTGCGCAGGTTACAGTCACTATCCTGAGCATACAGTGCTGCGCAGGTCACAGTCACTATCCTGAGCATACAGTGCTGCGCAGGTTACAGTCACTATCCTGAGCATACAGTGCTGCGCAGGTTACAGTCACTATCCTGAGCATACAGTGCTGCGCAGGTTACAGTGACTATCCTGAGCATACAGTGCTGCGCAGGTTACAGTCACTATCCTGAGCATACAGTGCTGCACAGGTTACAGTCACTATCCTGAGCATACAGTGCTGCGCAGGTTACAGTCACTATCCTGAGCATACAGTGCTGCGCAGGTTACAGTCACTATCCTGAGCATACAGTGCTGCACAGGTTACAGTCACTATCCTGAGCATACAGTGCTGCACAGGTTACAGTCACTATCCTGAGCATACAGTGCTGCGCAGGTTACAGTCACTATCCTGAGCATACAGTGCTGCGCAGGTTACAGTCACTATCCTGAGCATACAGTGCTGCGCAGGTTACAGTGACTATCCTGAGCATACAGTGCTGCGCAGGTTACAGTCACTATCCTGAGCATACAGTGCTGCACAGGTTACAGTCACTATCCTGAGCATACAGTGCTGCGCAGGTTACAGTCACTATCCTGAGCATACAGTGCTGCGCAGGTTACAGTCACTATCCTGAGCATACAGTGCTGCGCAGGTTACAGTCACTATCCTGAGCATACAGTGCTGCGCAGGTTACAGTCACTATCCTGAGCATACAGTGCTGCGCAGGTTACAGTCACTATCCTGAGCATACAGTGCTGCGCAGGTCACAGTCACTATCCTGAGCATACAGTGCTGCGCAGGTTACAGTCACTATCCTGAGCATACAGTGCTGCACAGGTTACAGTCACTATCCTGAGCATACAGTGCTGCACAGGTTACAGTCACTATCCTGAGCATACAGTGCTGCGCAGGTTACAGTCACTATCCTGAGCATACAGTGCTGCGCAGGTTACAGTCACTATCCTGAGCATACAGTGCTGCGCAGGTTACAGTGACTATCCTGAGCATACAGTGCTGCGCAGGTTACAGTCACTATCCTGAGCATACAGTGCTGCGCAGGTTACAGTCACTATCCTGAGCATACAGTGCTGCGCAGGTTACAGTCACTATCCTGAGCATAGATAGGCTCTCCTGCAAAAGAGCTGAGTTTAAAGGGACGTATACTATAAAATTGTTTTTCCCTTAATACGTTTCCAATTACTTTTTTTTACCAACTGCAGACTATAACATGTATGAGATTTGCTTTTTAAAGGGACATTATACACTAAATATTTCTTTGCATAAATGTTTTGTAGATGATCATTTTATATACTCTATACAGTTTGTTTGTTTTTTAAATGTATTGTTTTGCTTATTTTTAAATAACATTGCGCTGATTTTCAGACTCCTAACCAAGCCCCAAAGTTTTAGGAGAATACTGATCTATACCTACTCCAGCTTGCTCCTGTTTGTGTAAAGGGTCTTTTCATATGCAAAGGAAGGGGGAGTGTCTGCTGTTTTTGCTATAGAACCACTTGCAGTGGGTGTTCCAGTCAACCTTTTCAACAGAGCTAAACTGGGAGCTTTTAAGTAAGTTTTTTTAATTGGTTTTACACTGGATTTTTCTTTGCATATTATTATTATTTATATTAGTGTCTATTACCTGCAGTTATATGAAAATTGGTGTATACTGTTACTATACACCTTTGCACCACTTGTTTCATTAACGCATAGCACGAGAGCGCGCACTGATGTACACGTAAGAGCGGGTGGGACCGGTCTCACGTGTAGAGGAGATAAATCAGGAAATGACTGTGTGGGCGGAGGAACTACGTATAAAATTGACAATTTAAATAAATACTAAATAATAATGATTTTTGAATATAAAAATAGCGACTAATCTAATGAACATTAATGGATGGCATTATTGTGTAGACTCTATAATTACTTTCACTTTAAGGAGAAACCAATTTTACACTACACTGTCCCTTTAAGGAACATGTTAGCTAAAATAATCCAGAGGTTGACATGTAAAGAAAGAGCCATTTTACTTTTGTATATAACTTTACAAACACTGCTGGCATACAGTGCTGCGCAGGTTACAGTCACTATCCTGAGCATACAGTGCTGCGCAGGTTACAGTCACTATCCTGAGCATACAGTGCTGCGCAGGTCACAGTCACTATCCTGAGCATACAGTGCTGCGCAGGTCACAGTCACTATCCTGAGCATACAGTGCTGCGCAGGTTACAGTCACTATCCTGAGCATACAGTGCTGCGCAGGTTACAGTCACTATCCTGAGCATACAGTGCTGCGCAGGTCACAGTCACTATCCTGAGCATACAGTGCTGCGCAGGTCACAGTCACTATCCTGAGCATACAGTGCTGCGCAGGTCACAGTCACTATCCTGAGCATACAGTGCTGCGCAGGTCACAGTCACTATCCTGAGCATACAGTGCTGCGCAGGTTACAGTCACTATCCTGAGCATACAGTGCTGCGCAGGTTACAGTCACTATCCTGAGCATACAGTGCTGCGCAGGTTACAGTCACTATCCTGTGTATACTGTTACTATAAGTTTATTTGTGTATATGAATTAGTTCATTATCGCCTAGATTTAGAGTTTTGTCGGTAACGACCCGCGTAGCTAACGCATGCTTTTTTTCCCCCGCACCTTTTAAATACTGCTGGTAATTAGAGTTCACAGAATGGCTGTGTTAGGCTCCAAAAAGGGAGCTTAGAGCATAATTTACCGCTACTGCAACTCTCATTACCAGCGGTGCTTACGGACGCGGCCAGCTTCAAAAACGTGCTCGTGCACGATTCCCCCATAGAAAACAATGGGGCATTTTGAGCTGAAAAAAAAACCTAACACCTGCAAAAAAGCAGCGTTCAGCTCCTAACGCAGCCCCATTGTTTCCTATGGGGAAACACTTCCTATGTCTGCACCTAACACCCTAACATGTACCCCGAGTCTAAACACCCCTAACCTTACACATATTAACCCCTAATCTGCCGCCCCCGCTATCGCTGACCCCTGCATATTATTATTAACCCCTAATCTGCCGCAACCGACATTATACCTATGTACCCCTAATCTGCTGCCCATAACACCGCCGACCCCTATATTATATTTATTAACCCCTAATCTGCCCCCCACAACGTTGCCTCCACCTACCTACAATTATTAACCCCTAATCTGCCGACCGGACCTCACCGCTACTCTAATAAATTTTTTAACCCCTAAAGCTAAGTCTAACCCTAACCCTAACACCCCCCTAAATTAAATATAATTTAAATCTAACGAAATAAAATAAATCTTATTAAATAAATTATTCCTATTTAAAGCTAAATACTAAATTATATTGTAGCTATTTTAGGATTAATATTTATTTTACAGGCAACTTTGTAATTATTTTAACCAGGTACAATAGCTATTAAATAGTTAATAACTATTTAATGGCTACCTAGTTAAAATAATTACAAAATTACCTGTAAAATAAATCCTAACCTAAGTTAGGATTTATTTTACAGGTCGGATCGGAACATTCTATTGGCTGATCGGAACAGCCAATAGAATGCGAGCTCAATCTGATTGGCTGATTGGATCAGCCAATCGGATTGAACTTGAATCTGATTGGCTGATTCCATCAGCCAATCAGAATTTTCCTACCTTAATTCCGATTGGCTAATAGAATCCTATCAGCCAATCGGAATTCGAGGGACGCCATCTTGGATGACGTCCCTTAAAGGAACCTTCATTTGTCGTCTAGTCGTCGGAAGAAGAGGATGGATCCGCGCTGGAGGTCTTCAAGATGGAGCCGCTCGTCATCGGATGGAAGAACATAGAAGATGCGGCTTGGATGAAGATGTTTGCCGGTCCGGATCTACTCTTCTGCCCGGATAGGATGAAGACTTCTGCCCGAAGATGGAATTCTTTAGGCGCCGCTTGGATCAAGACTTCAGCCGGAGGATCGAAGTCACTCTTCAGCCCCCGCTTGGGCTTGGATCAAGACTTCGGAGGCTTGGATCAAGACTTCGGTGGACGGATCGGTGAACCCGGCGTGGTGAAGACAAGGTAGGGAGATCTTCAGGGGCTTAGTGTTAGGTTTATTTAAGGGGGGTTTGGGTTAGATTAGGGGTATGTGGGTGGTGGGTTGTAATGTTGGGGGGGGTATTGTATGTTTTTTTTTTACAGGCAAAAGAGCTGAATTCTTTGGGGCATGCCCCGCAAAGGGCCCTTTTAAGGGCTGGTAAGGTAAAAGAGCTTTTCTATTTTAATTTTAGAATAGGGTAGGGCATTTTTTTATTTTGGGGGGCTTTGTTATTTTATTAGGGGGCTTAGAGTAGGTGTAATTAGTTTAAAATTGTTGTAATATTTTTCTAATGTTTGTAAATATTTTTTTATTTTTTGTAACTTAGTTCTTTTTTATTTTTTGTACTTTAGTTAGTTTATTTAATTGTATTTATTTGTAGGAATTGTATTTAATTTATTTATTGATAGTGTAGTGTTAGGTTTAATTGTAACTTAGGTTAGGATTTATTTTACAGGTAATTTTGTAATTATTTTAACTAGGTAGCCATTAAATAGTTATTAACTATTTAATAGCTATTGTACCTGGTTAAAATAATTACAAAGTTGCCTGTAAAATAAATATTAATCCTAAAATAGCTACAATATAATTATAATTTATATTGTAGCTATATTAGGGTTTATTTTACAGGTAAGTATTTAGCTTTAAATAGGAATAATTTATTTAATAAGAGTTAATTTATTTTGTTAGATTTAAATTATATTTAACTTAGGGGGGTGTTAGGGTTAGGGTTAGAATTAGCTTTAGGGGTTAAAAAATTTATTAGAGTAGTGATGAGGTCCGGTCGGCAGATTAGGGGTTAATACTTGAAGTTAGGTGTCGGCTATGTTAGGGAGGGCAGATTAGGGGTTAATACTATTTATTATAGGTTATTGAGGCGGGAGTGAGGCGGATTAGGGGTTAATACATTTATTATAGTGGCGGTGAGGTCCGGTCGGCAGATTAGGGGTTAATAATTGTAGGTAGGTGGAGGCGACGTTGGGGGCGGCAGATTAGGGGTTAATAAATATAATATAGGGGTCGGCGGTGTTAGGGGCAGCAGATTAGGGGTACATAGGGATAACGTAGGTGGCGGCGGTGTGCGGTCGGCAGATTAGGGGTTAAACATTTTTAATAGAGTGGCGGCGATGTGGGGGGACCTCGGTTTAGGGGTGCATAGGTAGTTTATGGGTGTTAGTGTACTTTAGAGCACAGTAGTTAAGAGCTTTATAAACCGGCGTTAGCCCAGAAAGCTCTTAACTACTGACTTTTTTCTGTGGCTGGAGTTTTGTCGTTAGATTTCTAACGCTCACTTCAGTCACGACTCTAAATACCAGCGTTAGAAAGATCCCATTGAAAAGATAGGATACGCAAATGACGTAAGGGGATCTGCGGTATGGAAAAGTCGCTGCTGGAAAGTGAGCATTAGACCCTTACCTACACGACTCTAAATACCAGCGGTAGCCCAAAACCAGCGTTAGGAGCCTCAAACTCTAAATCTAGCCGTTTGTGTTTTGAGGCCACAACCTAATAAATTGGGTTGAGCTTGTAGGTATAATCAGATCTCATTACTTTATCACATTGTGTACATATACATGTGTCTTTAGCTTATATCTGTAGGTATAATCAGATCTCATTACTGTATCACACTGTGTACATATACATGTGTCTGTATCTTATATCTGTAGGTATAATCAGATCTCATTACGTTTTCACATTGTGTACATATACATGTCTTTATCTTATATCTGTAGGTATAATCAGATCTCATTACTTTATCACATTGTGTACATATACATGTGTCTGTATCTTATATCTGTAGGTATAATCAGATCTCATTACTGTATCACATTGTGTACATATACATGTGTCTATCTTATATCTGTAGGTATAATCAGATCTCATTACTTTATCACATTGTGTACATATACATGTGTCTTTATCTTATATGTGTAGGTATAATCAGATCTCATTACTTTATCACATTGTGTACATATACATGTGTCTTTATCTTATATCTGTAGGTATAATCAGATCTCATTACTTTATCACATTGTGTACATATACATGTGTCTGTATCTTATATCTGTAGGTATAATCAGATCTCATTACTGTATCACATTGTGTACATATACATGTCTGTATCTTATATCTGTAGGTATAATCAGATCTCATTACTGTATCACACTGTGTACATATACATGTGTCTGTATCTTATATCTGTAGGTATAATCAGATCTCATTAGTTTATCACCCTGTGTACATATACATGTGTCTGTATCTTATATCTGTAGGTATAATCAGATCTCATTACTGTATCACATTGTGTACATATACATGTCTGTATCTTATATCTGTAGGTATAATCAGATCTCATTACTGTATCACACTGTGTACATATACATGTGTCTATCTTATATCTGTAGGTATAATCAGATCTCATTACAGTATCACATTATGTACATATACAGGTGTCTGTATCTTATATCTGTAGGTATAATCAGATCTCATTACTGTATCACACTGTGTACATATACATGTGTATGTGTCTTATATCTGTAGGTATAATCAGATCTCATTACTGTATCACATTGTGTACATATACATGTGTCTTTATCTTATATCTGTAGGTATAATCAGATCTCATTACTGTATCACATTGTGTACATATACATGTGTCTTTATCTTATATCTGTAGGTATAATCAGATCTCATTACTGTATCACATTGTGTACATATACATGTGTCTTTATCTTATATCTGTAGGTATACTCAGATCTCATTACTGTATCACATTGTGTACATATACATGTGTCTTTATCTTATATCTGTAGGTATAATCAGATCTCATTACTGTATCACATTGTGTACATATACATGTGTCTGTATCTTATATCTGTAGGTATAATTAGATCTCATTACTTTATCACACTGTGTACATATACATGTGTCTGTATCTTATATCTGTAGGTATAATCAGATCTCATTAGTTTATCACCCTGTGTACATATACATGTGTCTGTATCTTATATCTGTAGGTATAATCAGATCTCATTACTGTATCACACTGTGTACATATACATGTGTCTTTATATTATATCTGTAGGTATAATCAGATCTCATTACTGTATCACATTGTGTACATATACATGTGTCTGTATCTTATATCTGTAGGTATAATCAGATCTCATTACTGTATCACACTGTGTACATATACATGTGTCTGTATCTTATATCTGTAGGTATAATCAGATCTCATTACTGTATCACACTGTGTACATATACATGTGTCTGTATCTTATATCTGTAGGTATAATCAGATCTCATTACTGTATCACATTGTGTACATATACATGTGTCTGTATCTTATATCTGTAGGTATAATCAGATCTCATTACTGTATCACACTGTGTACATATACATGTGTCTGTATCTTATATCTGTAGGTATAATCAGATCTCATTACTGTATCACACTGTGTACATATACATGTGTCTGTATCTTATATCTGTAGGTATAATCAGATCTCATTACTGTATCACATTGTGTACATATACATGTGTCTGTATCTTATATCTGTAGGTATAATCAGATCTCATTACTTTATCACACTGTGTACATATACATGTGTCTTTATCTTATATCTGTAGGTATAATCAGATCTCATTACTCTATCACATTGTGCACATATACATGTGTCTTTATCTTATATCTATAGGTATAATCAGATCTCATTACAGTATCACACTGTGTACATATACATGTGTCTTTATCTTATATCTGTAGATATAATCAGATCTCATTACTGTATCACACTGTGTACATATACATGTGTCTGTATCTTATATCTGTAGGTATAATCAGATCTCATTACTGTATCACACTGTGTACATATACATGTGTCTGTATCTTATATCTGTAGGTATAATCAGATCTCATTACTGTATCACATTGTGTACATATACATGTGTCTGTATCTTATATCTGTAGGTATAATCAGATCTCATTACTGTATCACATTGTGTACATATACATGTGTCTGTATCTTATATCTGTAGGTATAATCAGATCTCATTACTTTATCACACTGTGTACATATACATGTGTCTGTATCTTATATCTGTAGATATAATCAGATCTCATTACTGTATCACACTGTGTACATATACATGTGTCTTTATCTTATATCTGTAGATATAATCAGATCTCATTACTGTATCACACTGTGTACATATACATGTGTCTGTATCTTATATCTGTAGGTATAATCAGATCTCATTACTGTATCACACTGTGTACATATACATGTGTCTGTATCTTATATCTGTAGGTATAATCAGATCTCATTACTTTATCACACTGTGTACATATACATGTGTCTGTATCTTATATCTGTAGGTATAATCAGATCTCATTAGTTTATCACCCTGTGTACATATACATGTGTCTGTATCTTATATCTGTAGGTATAATCAGATCTCATATAGCTGCACAAATGAAGAATCAGGAGCACCGGTAGATGAAAAAAGTAGCTTTTATTCACTCATAAATAGCTACAAAATAAAAGTTCGAATGCTTGCTTGCTTGTTTTGATAAATTCGGTGTGTTCAGAATTTATGGGCTTGACAGCAGCTGGTTGGTAAATTGGAGAAGGAAAAAACAGCTGACATGTTTCGGCTTTGCAGCCGTACTCTTAGCTGATAAAAGTTTTAAAACCAAGCGCCCTTTTTCTAGGGCGTACCTTTCTCCAATTGGCCAAACAGTACACCTATCAAAATATCATTTTAACTCATGAACAAATCAATGCATAAGTGAGTCAAAAAACAAATTACAGGCACAAATCTTTTAACATTTCATTACACTGTTGCTTGCTGCTAATCTCTAAAATAAATGAAATAAAAGTGTACTCTGTCACTTAATTTCAAAAAACATAACCCTTATCCTTTTAAACTGTCTAACCTTTGTTTGCTAACAGTGTTTTGCCATATCTGCCTCTGACTTATTACAACTAATTGTTTGCTTATTTGCATAATACCCTTACTATTTAAATCCTGAAGTGCAATTAACTATGCAGGATTCCTTGGTGTTAAAGTGAAAACAATAACCCCTACACATTGTCCGTTTACCTACGTGTAAGGGTGCATATTTGTTTAAATCAAACTGTTTTGTGCCTAAGTCAAAACAATGTTGGGAAGAATGTAGACATTGTTACAAGCTGTGGGGAAGTTTATGGATCTTTACATTTAGAATTTAGGTGTAAAATGAATTACATTATTGCCAATAGTTAATCAAGTCATAGGAGGAGTTTAATCCTGAAGGTGTTCTGGTCCTCAATTTGAAGGCTCAGCCTGGCTGACAGTGAAGGGAATGCATAGATGCAATTTCAGGGACTGTGTGGCCTGTGAGAAGGTCATTTGTGGAGACACTTTTCAGTCCACAATCACAGGCCAGTCTTTTGAAATGAAAACTTGCATCACATGTAGATCTAAGTATGTGATCTATTTAATCACTTGCACAATTTGTAAGATTCAATATGTGGGTCTTACAACAAGAGAGATAAGATCACGCATTAGGGAACACCTCTCAACAATTAGGATTGGAAGATCAACTACCCCACTAGTACAACATTTCGCACAAAAACATGACAAGGATGCTGATAGCTTCAGCTGGATGGCTATAGAAAGAATTGCAGTTCCATCAAGAGGGGGCGATAGAGAGGTACTTTTGGGTAGGCAGGAGGTGTTCTGGATCTTCAAATTGAGGACCAGAACACCTTCAGGATTAAACTCCTCCTATGACTTGATTAACTATTGGCAATAATGTAATTCATTTTACACCTAAATTCTAAATGTAAAGATCCATAAACTTCCCCACAGCTTGTAACAATGTCTACATTCTTCCCAACATTGTTTTGACTTAGGCACAAAACAGTTTGATTTAAACAAATATGCACCCTTACACGTAGGTAAACGGACAATGTGTAGGGGTTATTGTTTTCACTTTAACACCAAGGAATCCTGCATAGTTAATTGCACTTCAGGATTTAAATAGTAAGGGTATTATGCAAATAAGCAAACAATTAGTTGTAATAAGTCAGAGGCAGATATGGCAAAACACTGTTAGCAAACAAAGGTTAGACAGTTTAAAAGGATAAGGGTTATGTTTTTTGAAATTAAGTGACAGAGTACACTTTTATTTCATTTATTTTAGAGATTAGCAGCAAGCAACAGTGTAATGAAATGTTAAAAGATTTGTGCCTGTAATTTGTTTTTTGACTCACTTATGCATTGATTTGTTCATGAGTTAAAATGATATTTTGATAGGTGTACTGTTTGGCCAATTGGAGAAAGGTACGCCCTAGAAAAAGGGCACTTGGTTTTAAAACTTTTATCAGCTAAGAGTACGGCTGCAAAGCCGAAACATGTCAGCTGTTTTTTCCTTCTCCAATTTACCAACCAGCTGCTGTCAAGCCCATAAATTCTGAACACACCGAATTTATCAAAACAAGCAAGCAAGCATTCGAACTTTTATTTTGTAGCTATTTATGAGTGAATAAAAGCTACTTTTTTCATCTACCGGTGCTCCTGATTCTTCATTTGTGCAGCTATTACAGGATTCCCCACAGTGAGCACGGACGCAGACACCAATTGAGTTGTGTGTCTCCTCCCTTCTTCAATCCGGATTGGTCCTATGTTGAGCAGGGCGTGAGCAAATGCACGCGTCTGAGGAGGGTGTGTTTGGTACGCGGAAGCCTGGAGACTCTGGATACCATCTGATCGGAGGAGGTCTCAGGCGCAAAGAAATTTGATCCGGATATCAGCCTCACGACGGGGCACCACAGTCACACCCGTGGACCGGACGCGGTAAGACAGACTCCAACTACACCATTTGTTGTTTATTTATGTGTACTGCCCTGAGGACTGGGACTGTTTGATTGCTAAATTGCAGACTAAGGACTGAACAAAATCCACATAAATAATACCGTATGCCTTCTGTGTAGTTTTTCTCTGCAACTATAATCAGATCTCAGTCATTACTGTATCACATTGTGTACATATACATGTGTCTTTATCTTATATCTGTAGGTATAATCAGATCTCATTACTGTATCACACTGTGTACATATACATGTGTCTTTATCTTATATCTGTAGGTATAATCAGATCTCATTACTGTATCACACTGTGTACATATACATGTGTCTGTATCTTATATCTGTAGGTATAATCAGATCTCATTACTGTATCACATTGTGTACATATACATGTGTCTTTATCTTATATCTGTAGGTATAATCAAATCTCATTACGGTATCACATTGTGTACATATACATGTGTCTGTATCTTATATCTGTAGGTATAATCAGATCTCATTACGGTATCACATTGTGTACATATACATGTGTCTTTATCTTATATCTGTAGGTATAATCAGATCTCATTACTGTATCACATTGCGTACATATACATGTGTCTGTATCTTATATCAGTAGGTTTAATCAGATCTGAAAACGTTATCAAATTGTGTGCACATACATGTGTCTTTATCTTATATATGTAGGTATAATCAGATCTCATTACTTTATCACATTGTGTACATATACATGTGTCTTTATCTTATATCTGTAGGTATAATCAGATTTCATTACTGTATCACATTGTGTACATTGTTACGGTTACCCTTAGTCTCGCTGAGAGATGGACCGCTTAGTAGCCTGGATCCCTATTGCTAAAGAGGGGAGAAGCTGCTTTCCATAGTATTCTATATGAGTCTCGCAAATATAGAATAATCTCCCTTAGCTGCAGTACAGCTAGGATACCCTTCTGCCCACAAAAATGAGTCAACGCTGCGATTGAGGGTCAAACAAGAACTCAGGACTGGGATGCCCAGCCTGCTTTTTATTAAGGTTACATGCACACAGGGCACTCCCAGGGGGAGAGGGGGGGAAGCACAAAATCCCCCATCACACATTTAGATAGAGAGCACTGTCCTTTGACAGGCCACAATAGGATTACAGTACTTAAGATAACAAGTTTACAAGTTCATCTTATCAATTAGCAGTCTGGCTCCAGAGGTGATTAGACAATGGGATTGGTTATCCCTAAACTTAGAGCTGAGGCCAGCAAATGTGTATTTAGGCAATAGTTTCTAAAAGCTGAAAAAAAAGAGTTAACTCTTTATGAAATGATACTTGTTACGGTTTTCTTGGAGCCCTTCTTAGGCGCTGGCTTGCTGGTTCAGGCATTGCTGCTGGGAAATAAGCTCTTCACAACAAAATAACTAATGCTTCTGTAACAGTGCTCCCTTTCTGTGGAACACTCTGGCAGACACGGTCTGACCCCTTTTCGGGGCAGACTAAGGCTGTCCAGACCGCTGGTTATGCGGGGCTGAGGTCGGTTTGTCTGGACAACCCGTCGGCGTTGCCATTCTGTTTCCCAGGTCTGTAAGTAATGGTGAAATTGAAGGGTTGCAACGATAAGCTCCAACGTAATAGCCTGCCGTTATCTCCAGAGACCCGGTTCAGCCACACCAACGGGTTATGGTCGGTGACCAGAGTGAACTCCTGACCATATAAATAGGGAGTCAATTTCTTTAATGCCCACACCAAAGCCAAACACTCCTTTTCGACCGCTGCATAGCTGACTTCGCGGGGCAGGAGCTTCCGGCTGATGTAGGCAACTGGATGCTCCCCTCCATCTTCGCCTACTTGGCTGAGGACAGCTCCCAGCCCGAACATGGAAGCATCTGTATGGACGATAAAACGTTTGTTAAGGGCTGGGGCCGCCAAGACAGGAGCGTTAATTAGAGCATTTTTGAGAGCCTGGAAAGCCGTTTCACAGTGGGGAGACCACAGGACCTGTCGAGGTAAGTTCTTCTTGGTCAAGTCAGTCAGGGGTTTGGCAAGTGTGCTGTAGTCTGGTACAAACCGTCTATAGTACCCTGCTGTGCCCAGGAAGGCTAGGACCTGAGTCTTAGTGATGGGGGTGGGCCAATTGGTGACAGCTTCTATTTTGGCCGGCTCTGGTCGCTGCTTTCCACACCCCACCCGGTGACCCAGGTACTGTACCTCGGCCATCCCAAAGTGGCATTTTTCTGGCTTCAGAGTCAGGCCAGCAGCCCGGATCTGATCCAGAACCATTCCCACATGAGCTAAGTGGTCCTCCCAGGACTCACTGTGGATCGCTATGTCGTCCAGGTAGGCGCAAGCAAAACTCTGGAAGCCATCCAGGAGCCTATCCACCAAGCGCTGGAATGTAGCTGGGGCATTCTTCATCCCAAACGGCATTACCCTAAACTGATATAAGCCGAATGGGGTGACGAATGCCGACTTGGGGATAGCCTCCGGGGCCAGGGGAATCTGCCAGTAACCTTTGCAGAGGTCAATAGTGGTCAGGTAATTTCCCCTGGCTATACGATCGAGTAGCTCGTCTACCCTGGGCATAGGGTAAGCGTCCGTCACGGTATTTTCATTGAGCCTCCGATAGTCTACGCAGAACCGGGTGGTCCCATCTTTCTTGGGCACCAAGACAACTGGGGAGGCCCATGGACTATCGGAGGGCTCAATTACCCTGAGCTGGAGCATCTCATCGATCTCCTTCTTCATTCCTGTCCTAACTGCTTCAGGGATTCGGTACGGAGCCTGGCGCAAGGGAGCTTGTCCCGGAGTATCTACCTGGTGGGTGGTTAAAGTAGTGTACCCTGGCTTCGGGGAGAAGGTGAGGTGTTTGGACTGGAGGAGTTGGTTGAGCTGCTCCCTTTCAGTGGGGCTAAGTCGGTCCCCTATCTGAACCTGCGCCACTATACCTGTGGGGAGACTCTTTTCTAATAGGTCTGGAATGGGTAAACTGTCGGGGTCTTCCTGAGGGGAACAACATACGGCCGTCACGTTCTCTGGTCGCTCAAAATATTCCTTGAGCATGTTTACATGGAATGTCTTTCTAAGATTGTTGTCATGGCAGCTAGCTATCACATAAGTGGTGTCTCCCCTTTTCTCTACGATCTGGTAGGGACCCTGCCAGGACGCCTGCAATTTGTCTGTCTTCACCGGCTTAAGTACTAACACCTTTTGTCCTATGGTGAAGATTCTCTTTCGGGCCCCCCGATCGTACCATACTTTCTGTCTTCTCTGGGCCAACTGGAGATTAGCCCGCACGGATTTGGCTAATTGCTCCATTCGGTCCCTGAGTTCCAGCACGTATGGCACAATGGGGACACCGTCAGCCTCCATCTCTCCCTCCCAGTGCTCCCGGATCAGGTTTAGGGGTCCCCGTACCTTTCTTCCGTAGAGCAACTCGAAGGGAGAGAACCCTGTCATTTCCTGGGGCACCTCCCGATAAGCAAATAGGAGGTGCGGCAGGAAGCGTTCCCAGTCTCGGTAATCCTGAGTGAACGTCTTGAGCATTTGCTTGAGGGTCCCATTGAACCTCTCACACAGCCCGTTCATCTGGGGGTGGTATGGGGAGCTCAGGAGGGACTTAATTTTGCAAACCTGCCAGAGTTGTTGGGTTAATTCAGCCGTAAATTGGGTGCCTCGGTCGGATAGGATTTCTTTTGGAAATCCTACCCGGGAGAACACCTGTACTAGTGCATTCGCTACCGTATCCGCTTGTATGTTGGATAGGGCGACAGCCTCTGGGTACCTGGTAGCGTAGTCCACTACGGTAAGAATGTAGCGCTTACCGGAGGGACTAGGGGTAGCCAGTGGTCCCACTAGGTCAATAGCAACCCAGCTGAAGGGTTCCTCTACAATGGGCATATTTACTAGCTGCGCTTTAGGGTGATCGCCTCGCCTTCCTACTCGTTGACACACATCGCAGGTGTTACAGTAAGTTCTAACGTCAGCGTGCACCCCTGGCCAAAAGAACGTGTGAGTAATGCGGTGTAGGGTACGGGTTACGGCTAGGTGGCCTGCTAAGGGGATGTCGTGGCCTATTTTGAGGATTTCTTGACGGTTTTTGTGGGGCACTACCAGCTGTCGCCTACGCTGTCCCCTTTTCTCTGTCCAGCGGTATAGTTTCCCTTTTTCCCATAAGAATGTTTCGTTATCTGCCCCGCCCCCTCCGGTCTCTGCTCGTTCCCGGTACTTTTGTAAGGTCGGGTCAGTCTTAGACTCTGCCTCGAAAGCATCTGGGGTGTCCCAGGGTATGGGGCCTAACCTGTCAGGCAAGGTCGGGGTAGGTCTTACCTGTGTCTCCCGCACTGGTGAGAGCTCTCGCTCCGTCCGGGCTTGGGCCCGTGTAGTCACTGGGTCCGCCTCGTTGTTGCATACTGGAGCATAGGCAGAAGTCATGGGGCCCAAATCGTTGCCCAGTAGTACTTCGGCAGGTAAATTATCCATTAGGCCCACGTTCACAGCCCCCTTTCCCGCTCCCCATTCAAGATGCACTTTAGCTGTTGGAATTTTGTACACATCCCCCCCCGCCACTCTAACGGCCACAGTCTGTCCAGATCGCTTGTGCTCTGGCACCAAATGACTCTGTACCAGCGTGGTAGTAGCCCCTGTGTCTCGCAATCCCTCTGTAGATCGCCCCTCGAGCCATACCCTCTGCCGATGGTGCTGGCGGTTATCTGAGGCAGCATATACAGGGTCTGCCTCGTGAAGCGGCCCCACATATCCCTCCATAGGGGCCTCTTGGTTAACACAGAGGGCCCGGGCCGGACGATAGGACCCAGAGGGGTAATTGTAATTCCTGGGTGTCTGGTGCGTATTAAGGGGGCAGCTAGCCATGAAATGCCCTGGTTGCTTGCATCGGTGGCAAGTCGGTCTGGGACGCTCAGAGCTGTTATTGGGTGGTCCTGAGTGTCGGACGGGCCCTGTGGGCACCAGGGCTCGGAATTCAGCACGAGGGGGTGCACGGTAAACCTCTCTGGGTTCGACCCATGCTGGAGCTCGGTAGTTCATGGGTTCGTGAAGACGGGAGTCATAATGTTCATTGGCCAATTTGGCTGCTTCTTCTAAGGTAGAAGGCCGCCTGTCTCGCAGCCATTCCTTCCCTTGCTGTTCCATGCCATTATAAAAATGTTCTAAGAGAAACAATTGTAAAACTTCCTCCCCAGTCACCGCTTTACTTCCGCTCAGCCAGTGATTTGCCGCTCTCCGCATTCGGTGCGCCCATTCCATATGGGTATCGTTAGGCTTCTTTTCCGTGCCCCGAAACTGTCGGCGATACATGTCCGGAGTTACAGCGTACCGTCGCAACAGTGTCTCCTTAACTAGCTCATACTGTGTCACTTCCTCAGCACCCAGAGTACGAAAGGCTTCCAGGGCTCGCCCGGATAGTTTCCCAGACAATATCGTGGGCCACTCTCTGTTGGGAATCTGGTGCAGGGCACATTGCCTTTCGAAGTCTGCCAAATATTCATCAATCCCTTTCTCGCTCTCTAGAAAGGGTCGAAATGCCGCATAGGGTATCTTGAGCCTCCCAGCATTTTCGACAGGGATGATTACCTGCGGGGCTTAAGCATTGCGGTGTGCGTTCGCTAGGTTGAGTTTGTGGGCTCAAGTCTCTCGTATATCCTCGTCCGCCTCCGCCATCAACTGCTGTACCAATTCCATGGAGGGGTTCGGCCCGTATAATGAGAGCCTTTCCCGAACAATCCTGGTTTTTTCGTCACTAATCGTGGTCTGTGTTTCCGCCATTGTGAAGCTCTGATCCAGTTCGGTCAATTCTGCGATCAGCTCTCTCTTCGGCCGGTTGCTGGCGTACCCCCCTCTGCTTTCAAGTAAATCCTTTAGGGTTGTACGCTTCAATTTTTTGTAAGCGCTCTCCATCCGTTCTGTACCTCTCCTAGGAAATCCAGGAAAATCCCGCCGCTGCCGCCAAATGTTACGGTTACCCTTAGTCTCGCTGAGAGATGGACCGCTTAGTAGCCTGGATCCCTATTGCTAAAGAGGGGAGAAGCTGCTTTCCATAGTATTCTATATGAGTCTCGCAAATATAGAATAATCTCCCTTAGCTGCAGTACAGCTAGGATACCCTTCTGCCCACAAAAACGAGTCAACGCTGCGATTGAGGGTCAAACAAGAACTCAGGACTGGGATGCCCAGCCTGCTTTTTATTAAGGATTACATGCACACAGGGCACTCCCAGGGGGAGAGGGGGGGAAGCACAAAATCCCCCATCACACATTTAGATAGAGAGCACTGTCCTTTGACAGGCCACAATAGGATTACAGTACTTAAGATAACAAGTTTACAAGTTCATCTTATCAATTAGCAGTCTGGCTCCAGAGGTGATTAGACAATGGGATTGGTTATCCCTAAACTTAGAGCTGAGGCCAGCAAATGTGTATTTAGGCAATAGTATCTAAAAGCTGAAAAAAAAGAGTTAACTCTTTATGAAATGATACTTGTTACGGTTTTCTTGGAGCCCTTCTTAGGCGCTGGCTTGCTGGTTCAGGCATTGCTGCTGGGAAATAAGCTCTTCACAACAAAATAACTAATGCTTCTGTAACATACATATACATGTGTTTTTATCTTATATCTGTAGGTATAACCAGATCTCATAACTGTATCACACTGTACATATACATGCTTCTTTATCTTATATCTGTAGGTATACTCAGATCTCATTACTGTATCACATTGTGTACATATACATGTGTCTGTATCTTATATCTGTAGGTATAATCAGATCTCATTACTGTATCACACTGTGTACATATACATGATTCTTTAGCTTATATCTGTAGGTATAATCAGATCTCATTACTGTATCACACTGTGTACATATACATGTGTCTGTACCTTATATCTGTAGGTATAATCAGATCTCATTACTGTATCACACTGTGTACATATACATGTGTCTTTATCTTATATCTGTAGGTATAATCAGATCTCATTAATATATCACACTGTGTACATATACATGTGTCTTTATCTTATATCTGTAGGTATAATCAGATCTCATTACTGTATCACACTGTGTACATATACATGTGTCTGTATCTTATATCTGTAGGTATAATCAGATCTCATTACTGTATCACACTGTGTACATATACATGTGTCTTTATCTTATATCTGTAGGTATAATCAGATCTCATTACTGTATCACATTGTGTACATATACATGTGTCTATCTTATATCTGTAGGTATAATCAGATCTCATTACTTTATCACATTGTGTACATATACATGTGTCTTTATCTTATATCTGTAGGTTTAATCAGATCTCATTACTTTTTCACATTGTGTACATATACATGTGTCTTTATCTTATATCTTTAGGTATAATCAGATCTCATTACTTTATCACACTGTGTACATATACATGATTCTTTATCTTATATCTGTAGGTATAATCAGATCTCATTACTTTATCATACTGTGTACATATACATGTGTCTATATCTTATATCTGTAGGTATAATCAGATCGCATTACTGTATAACATTGTGTACATATACACGTGTCTATCTTATTTCTGTAGGTATAATCAGATCTCATTACTTTATCACATTGTGTACATATACATGTGTCTATCTTATATCTGTAGGTATAATCAGATCTCATTACTTTATCACATTGTGTACATATACATGTGTCTTTATCTTATATCTGTAGGTTTAATCAGATCTCATTACTTTTTCACATTGTGTAAATATACATGTGTCTTTATCTTATATCTGTAGGTATAATCAGATCTCATTACTGTATCACCTTGTGTACATATACATGTGTCTTTATCTTATATCTGTAGGTATAACCAGATCTCATTACTGTATCACATTGTGTACATATACATGTGTCTATCTTATATCTGTAGGTATAATCAGATCTCATTACTTTATCACACTGTGTACATATACATGTGTCTTTATCTTTTATCTGTAGGTATAATCAGATCGCATTACTGTATAACATTGTGTACATATACACCTGTCTATCTTATTTCTGTAGGTATAAAAAGATCTCATTACTTTATCACATTGTGTACATATACATGTGTCTATCTTATATCTGTAGGTATAATCAGATCTCATTACTTTATCACATTGTGTACATATACATGTGTCTTTATCTTATATCTGTAGGTTTAATCAGATCTCATTACTTTTTCACATTGTGTACATATACATGTGTCTTTTTCTTATATCTGTAGGTATAATCAGATCTCATTACTTTATCACACTGTGTACATATACATGATTCTTTATCTTATATCTGTAGGTATAATCAGATCTCATTACTTTATCATACTGTGTACATATACATGTGTCTTTATCTTATATCTCTAGGTATAATCAGATCTCTTTACTTTATCACATTGTGTACATATACATGCGTCTTTATCTTATATATGTAGGTATAATCTGATCTCATTACTTTATCACACTCTGTACATATATATGTTCTTATATCTGTAGGTATAATCTGATCTCATTACTTTATCCCACTGTGTACATATACATGTGTCTTTATCTTATATCTGTAGGTATAATCAGATCTCATTACTGTATCACACTGTGTACACATACATGGGTCTTTATCTTATATCTGTAGGAATAATCAGATCTCATTACTTTATCACACTGTGTACATATACATGTGTCTTTATCTTATATCTGTAGGTATAATTAGATCTCATTACTTTATCACACTGTGCACATATACATGCGTCTTTATCTTATATCTGTAGGTATAATCAGATCTCATTACTTATCACATTGTGTACATTTACATGTTTCTTTATCTTATATCTGTAGGAATAATCAGATCTCATTACTTTATCACATTGTGTAAGTATACATGTCTTTATCTTATATCTGTAGGTATAATCATATCTCATTATTTATCACATTGTGTACATATACATACTTTTTTATGTTATATATGTAGGTATAATCAGATCTCATTACTGTATCACATTGTGTACATATACATGTGTCTTTATCTTATATCTGTAGGTATAATCAGATCTCATTACTGTATCACATTGTGTACATATACATGTGTCTGTATCTTATATCAGTAGGTTTAATCAGATCTGAAAACTTTATCAAATTGTGTACACATACATGTGTCTTTATCTTATATCTGTAGGTATAATCAGATCTCATTACTTTATCACATTGTGTACATATACATGTGTCTTTATCTTATATCTGTAGGTATAATCAGATTTCATTACTGTATCACATTGTGTACATATACATGTGTTTTTATCTTATATCTGTAGGTATAACCAGATCTCATTACTGTATCACATTGTGTACATATACATGTGTCTATCTTATATCTGTAGGTATAATCAGATCTCATTACTGTATCACATTGTGTACATATATATGTGTCTTTATCTTATATCTGTAGGTATAATCAGATCTCTTTACTTTATCACATTGTGTACATATACATGCGTCTTTATCTTATATATGTAGGTATAATCTGATCTCATTACTTTATCACACTCTGTACTTATATATGTTCTTATATCTGTAGGTATAATCTGATCTCATTACTTTATCCCACTGTGTACATGTACATGTGTCTTTATCTTATATCTGTGGGTATAATCAGATCTCATTACTGTATCACACTGTGTACACATACATGTGTCTGTATCTTATATCTGTAGGTGTAATCAGATCTCATTACTGTATCACATTGTGTACATATACATGTGTCTTTATCTTATATCTGTAGGAATAATCAGATCTCATTACTTTATCACACTGTGTACATATACATGTGTCTTTATCTTGTATCTGTAGGTATAATTAGATCTCATTACTTTATCACACTGTGCACATATACATGCGTCTTTATCTTATATCTGTAGGTATAATCAGATCTCATTACTTATCACATTGTGTACATTTACATGTTTCTTTATCTTATATCTGTAGGAATAATCAGATCTCATTACTTTATCACATTGTGTACATATACATGTGTCTGTATCTTATATCTGTAGGTATAAATCAGATCTCATTACTGTATCACACTGTGCACATATACATGTGTCTGTATCTTATATCTGTAGGTATAATCAGATCTCATTACTTATCACATTGTGTACATTTACATGTTTCTTTATCTTATATCTGTAGGAATAATCAGATCTCATTACTTTATCACATTGTGTACATATACATACTTTTTTATGTTATATATGTAGGTATAATCAGATCTCATTACTGTATCACATTGTGTAAGTATACATGTCTTTATCTTATATCTGTAGGTATAATCATATCTCATTATTTATCACATTGTGTACATATACATACTTTTTTATGTTATATATGTAGGTATAATCAGATCTCATTACTGTATCACATTGTGTACCTATACATATGTCTTTATCTTATATCTGTAGATATAATCAGATCTCATTACTGTATCACACTGTATACATATACATGTGTCTTTATCTTATATCTGTAGGTATAATCAGATCTCATTACTGTATCACATTGTGTACTTACATTTGTGTCTTTATCTTATTTCTGTAGGTATAATCTGATCTCATTACTTTATCACATTATGTACTTATACATGTGTCTTTATCTTATATCTGTAGGTATAATCAAATCTCATTACTTTATCACATTGTGTAAGTATATGTATCTTTATCTTATATCTGTAGGTATAATCAGATCTCATTATTTATCACATTGTGTACATATACATACTTTTTATCTTATATATGTAGGTATAATCAGATCTCATTACTTTTTCACACTGTGTACTTATACATGTTTCTGTATCTTATATCTGTATGTATAATCAGATCTCATTACTTTATCACATTGTGTACATATACATGCTTCTTTATCTTATATCTGTAGGTATAATCAGATCACATTACTTTATCATACTGTATACATATACATTTGTCTGAATCTTATATCTGTAGGTATAATCATAACTTATTACTTGTGTACATATACATGTTTCTTTATCTTATATCTGTAGGTATATGCAGAAAGACTTTCATCTTACACAAGAAAACCTACAACTTCTTTTTCAGAAAAACCTATTTCAAGCTACACTCCTATGGAGATTGGCACAATTAAAGGCCCACTGTCACAGGAAGAAAAATCCAGATGCCACATGGCAAATCTATGTCTATACTGTGCAAGTAAGGATCATCTGGTTTCCAATTGCCCTATCCTAGGCAGACAAAAATGGGGTAAGAATTTAAATATAAATTCACTTACACCTAATATTCCTTTATCACATGTCTCATTGAATTTATAATTGCAGTGGGATCAGCAACAACTCAAGATTGAAGCAGTGATAGACTCCGGAGCCAATGGTTTATTCAGGGATCATACATTTGTCTCAGTTAATAAAATACCCATTGTTATGAAACAGAAACCTATCCATGTTAAAGTTATTGACGGTACCTTGATTCAGAATGAAAACATCACACAATCCCTCTTCTTGTATCCACTCCTGAAGGACATACAGAACATTTATCACTTGATATTATACCCACGTTTTATATTCAGTAATACTTGGCTACCCATGGTTGTCCAAACACAATCCAGTCATTGATTGAAAAGAAAATAGGGTTACCCTCAAATCCCCTTATTGTTAAAACACGTTACCCTCAATGAAGTATTTCCAATTTAAACATAGTCATACCTCAAGAGTATGAGGATTTGTCTGAAGTGCTTGACTTAAAGGAAGCAGATGTTCTGATACATCACAGGATATATGATTGTCTGATTGATATTAAACTGGGCTCTCAGATTCCTTTTGGGAAGATTTATCCCCTTTCTGAGCCTGAATTGAAACACTTGAGACAATATTTAGAAGATAACCTGAAAAAAGGTTTCATAACACCCTCTACCTCACCAGCAGCATCAGGTATCTATTTTGTTAAAAATAAAGATGGTACTTTAAGACCAATAATAGATATAGGTCACTTAACAACATAACAATTAAAAACCTTTATCCACTACCTCTGATCCTAGAACTATTAGAGAGATTAAAAGAAATTAAAAGATGCAACTGTTTACACAAAACTGGATCTCAAAGATGCATACAATCTTATTGGAATTCGAGAGGGTGACGAGTGGAAAACAGCTTTTCGGACACGTTATGGACTTTTTGAATATCGGGTAATGCCCTTTGGTTTATGTAACGCCCCTGCCACATTCCAGTACATTCCACCATTATTCTGATCAATCATTTATGTAACGCCCCTGCCACATTCCAGTATTTCATCAATGATATCTTTAGAGATTTGATGGATACTTGCGTAATTATTTACCTAGATGACATTTTGATATATTCAAAAGATATACAAGAGCATAAAAAACATGTTCGTTGGATTCTAACCAGACTGAGAGACTACAAACTTTTTGCTAAACTTGAAAAATGTAAATTCCATGTTAACCGCATTAAATTCCTTGGATACGTAATCTCCTCCAATGGAGTAGAAATGGATCCTGATACGATCCCAGCAATCCTTAACTGGCCTCGACCCAATACAGTAAAAGGTCTACAAAGATTCTTGGGATTCTAAAATTTTTATAGGAATTTTATCCTCAACTTCTCTTTGATTGTTAAACCTTTAACAAACTTGACAAAACTAAACCAAAGGTTTACTTGGAATACAGATGCACAATTTGCTTTTGATGAACTCAAATCTAAATTTTCTACAGCTCCTATATTACATTTACCAAACCCACAACATCAATACATACTTGAAGTTGAAACATCAAATAATGGTATAGGAGCTATACTATTTCAAAGATCTAACCAGTCTTCTTCATTACATCCCATAGCATTTTACTCAAGAACCCTTCAACCAGCAGAAACCAACTATTCAGTTGGAGACAAAGAGCTTTTGGCTATAAAATGTACTTTAGAATCCTGGCGTCATTTGCTCGAAGGAGTTTTACAACAATTCCTGATATTCACTGACCATAAAAACCTAGAATATTTAAAGAAAAATACCAAACTATCTTCCAGACAGGTACGCTGGAGTTTATTTTTTACAGGTTCGATTTTCTCATAACTTACAGACCAGGATCAAAAAACATGAAGGCTGACGCCCTATCTTGTGTCTTTGAAGTTATAGCTAACTCTAATCCTCCAACAACAGTTAAACCAGCTACAAAGTTTCTCTCCACTTTAACTACATTGGAGATAGAAATATTAAAATCTCTTAACTCTGATATTTATATTCCTATAAATAGTCTTAAAAAAACCTCTAATGGTCTATACTATCATGGAGACTATCTATATATTCCTTCAGAACTACGTCATTCCATAATGACAAGTTTTCATGATTCTCTTTTAGCAGGTCATCCAGGAATTAAGAAAATAATTGAACTGATCTGTAAATCTTTCTGGTGGCCTCATATGGATAATCACATCGAAGAATATGTAAAGACATGTCATATCCGTGCAGGAACAAATCTGAGCATAAAAAAATGTTTGGTTTACTTACACCACTTCCAATACCAGAGACCCCTTGGACAGTCTCTATGGACTTCATTGTCGAACTGCCTCACTCTCAACAATATAATTCCATTATGGTAGTATTAGACCACCTAACCAGACTGGCACACTTTATTCCCCTCAGACACCTACCAAGTGCTTTAGAAACAGCAAAAGCTTTTTTCTCGCAAATTGTAAAACTTCATGGTTTACCTAAAACCATCATCACTGATAGGGAAGCCAGTTTACTTCAAAGTTTTGGACGGCTCTCTGCAAACTATTACAAATCGATTCTAGATGGTCTACATCATACCATCCACAGACTAATGGACTTGTGGAAAGGATTAATCAGATTTTAGAGCAATATTTGAGATGTTACATATTACACCTCCAGGACGATTGGTTTTCTCTGTTGCCCATGGCTGAAATTTCTTATAACAATTCCTTAAATAGTTTGACTAAAATGACACTATTTTTTGCCACATATGGTAATCATCCAAATACAATTTCCATAAAAACACACTCTGATACTTCTGCTGCAGCAAAAGATTACGTTTCTAAAATCAAGAGTTCTCTTGATGTTCTAAAATTACAACCCTCTGAGACTAAAGCTAAACAAAAGACTTACTATGAGAAACGACATAGACCAGCACCTACAAATAAAGTCGGAGACTTGGTTTGGCTTTCAACCAAACATTTACACATGGGAGTACCCTCAAAGAAATTAATCAATCAATTCATTGGCCCCTTTCCTATCGAAAAGATCATCAATTCATCAGCTGTTATTTTGACTTTGCCTGACTCATATAAATCCATTCAAGTTTTCATGTCTCTCTCCTAAAACCTTACTCCTATCAGAACGACCCACAAAGAACTCATAAAGTGAACCCCCAATTCAATGTGGAGATCATTTGGAATATGAAGTTGAACAAATTCTTGACTCTAGACTTCGACAGCACCGATTGTAGTATTTGGTTAAATGGCGACACTATCCTCCTGAAGAGGATTCCTGGGTACCAGTTTCAAATATTCATGCTCCACAATTATTGGCTAACTTCCAGAAGAGGTTTCCTAACAAACCATGTGCTGAATCCTCTGTGCGGATTCCTTGAGGAGGGGGCTATGTAACATACCTGTACCTTTAAATCCTAAATACCTCCCATTCTCCTCTCTCCCTTTAAATTCCCACTTCCTGCTTATCCAAATTGATTGATTATTGAGTATACTTTGTGCCTAGTATTGCTCTCTAATTTAGAGAGTTGTTTTTGCTTACTGAACTTTTGTTACCATTGATTCCCTGGAAGTATCTTATATCTGTAGGTATAATCAGATCTCATAACTTTATTACATTGTGTATATATACATGTGTCTGTATCTTATATCTGTAGGTATAATCAGATCTCATTACTGTATCACATTGTGTACATATACATGTGTCTTTATCTTATATCTGTAGGTATAATCAGATCTCATTACTTTATCACATTGTGTACATATACATGTGTCTTTATCTTATATCTGTAGGTATAATCAGATCTCATTACTGTATCACATTGTGTACATATATATGTGTCTTTATCTTATATCTGTAGGTATAATCAGATCTCATTACTGTATCACACTGTGTACATATACGTTTGTATTTATCTTATATCTGTAGGTATAATCAGATCTCATTACTGTATCACACTGTGTACATATACATGTGTATTTATCTTATATCTGTAGGTATAATCAGATCTCATTACTGTATCACACTGTGTACATATACGTTTGTATTTATCTTATATCTGTAGGTATAATCAGATCTCATTACTTTATCACACTGTGTACATATACGTTTGTATTTATCTTATATCTGTAGATATAATCAGATCTCATTACTTTATCACATTGTGTACATATACATGTGATTTCATCTTATATCTGTAGGTATAATCAGATCTCATTACTGTATCACATTGTGTACATATACATGTGTCTTTATCTTATATCTGTAGGTATAATCAGATCTCATTACTGTATCACACTGTGTACATATACGCTTGTATTTATCTTATATCTGTAGGTATAATCAGATCTCATTACTTTATCACACTGTGTACATATACGTTTGTATTTATCTTATATCTGTAGGTATAATCAGATCTCATTACTGTATCACACTGTGTACATATACATGTGTATTTATCTTATATCTGTAGGTATAATCAGATCTCATTACTGTATCACACTTTGTACATATACATGTGTATTTATCTTATATCTGTAAGTATAATCAGATCTCATTACTTTATCACATTGTGTACATATACATGTGTCTTTATCTTATATCTGTAGGTATAATCAGATCTCATTACTTTATCACATTGTGAACATATACATGTGTCTTTATCTAATATCTGTAGGTATAATGAGATCTCATTACTGTATCACACTGTGTACATATACATGTGTCTTTATCTTATATCTGTAGGTATAATCAGATTTCATTACTGTATCACACTCTGTACATATTCATGTGTCTTTATCTTATATGTGTAGGTATAATCAGATCTCATTACTGTATCACACTGTGTACATATACATGTGTCTTTATCTTATATCTGTAGGTATAATCAGATTTCATTACTTTATCACATTGTGTACATATACTTGTGTCTTTTTCTCTTATATCTGTAGGTATAATCAGATCTCAATACTTTATCACATTTTGTACATACACATGTCTTTATCTTATATCTGTAGGTATAATCAGATCTCATTACTTTATTTCATTGTGTACGTATACATGTGTCTTTATCTTAAATCTGTAGGTATAATCAGATCTCATTACTGTATCACACTCTGTACATATACATGTGTCTTTATCTTATATGTGTAGGTATAATCAGATCTCATTACTATATCAAACTGTGATATCAGATCTGAATACTTTATTATACTGTGTACATATACATGTGTCTTTATCTTATATGTGTAGGTATAATCAGATCTCATTACTGTATCACACTGTGTACATATACATGTGTCTTTATCTTATATCTGTAGGTATAATCAGATCTCATTACTTTATCACATTGTGTACATATACTTGTGTCTTTTTCTCTTATATCTGTAGGTATAATCATATCTCATTACTGTATCACATTGTGTACATATACATGTGTCTGTATCTTATATCTGTAGGTATAATCAGATCTCATTACTTTATTACATTGTGTATATATACATGTGTCTGTATCTTATATCTGTAGGTATAATCAGATCTCATTACTGTATCACATTGTGTATATATACATGTGTCTTTATCTTATATCTGTAGGTATAATCAGATCTCATTACTGTATCACACTGTGTACATATACGTTTGTATTTATCTTTTATTTGTAGGTATAATCAGATCTCATTACTTTATCACACTGTGTACATATACGTTTGTATTTATCTTATATCTGTAGATATAATCAGATCTCATTACTTTATCACATTGTGTACATATACATGTGATTTCATCTTATATCTGTAGGTATAATCAGATCTTATTACTGTATCACATTGTGTACATATACATGTGTCTTTATCTTATATCTGTAGGTATAATCAGATCTCATTACTGTATCACACTGTGTACATATACGTTTGTATTTATCTTATATCTGTAGGTATAATCAGATCTCATTACTTTATCACACTGTGTACATATACGTTTGTATTTATCTTATATCTGTAGATATAATCAGATCTCATTACTTTATGACATTGTGTACATATACATGTGATTTCATCTTATATCTGTAGGTATAATCAGATCTCATTACTTTATCACATTGTGTACATATACATGTGTCTTTATCTTATATATGTAGGTATAATCAGATCTCATTAGTTTATCACCCTGTGTACATATACATGTGTATTTATCTTATATCTGTAGGTATAATCAGATCTCATTACTGTATCACACTGTGTACATATACATGTGTCTTTATCTTATATCTGTAGGTATAATCAGATCTCATTACTGTATCACACTCTGTACATATTCATGTGTCTTTATCTTATATCTGTAGGTATAATCAGATCTCATTACTGTATCACACTGTGTACATATACATGTGTCTTTATCTTATATCTATAGGTATAATCAGATCTCATTACTTTATCACATTGTGTACATATACTTGTGTCTTTTTCTCTTATATCTGTAAGTATAATCAGATCTCAATACTTTATCACATTTTGTACATACACATGTCTTTATCTTATATCTGTAGGTATAATCAGATCTCATTACTTTATTTCATTGTGTACATATACATGTGTCTTTATCTTAAATCTGTAGGTATAATCAGATCTCATTACTGTATCACACTCTGTACATATACATGTGTATTTATCTTAAATCTGTAGGTATAATCAGATCTCATTACTTTAAAACATTGTGTACATATACATGTGTCTTTATCTTATATCTGTAGGTATAATCAGATCTCAATACTTTATCACATTTTGTACATACACATGTCTTTATCTTATATCTGTAGGTATAATCAGATCTGAATACTTTATTATACTGTGTACAAATACATGTGTCTTTATCTTATATCTGTAGGTATAATCAGATCTCATTACTGTATCACATTGTGTACATATACATGTGTCTTTATCTTATATCTGTAGGTATAATCAGATCTCAATACTTTATCACACTGTGTACATATACATGTGTCTTTATCTTATGTCTGTAGATATAATCAGATCTCATTACTTTATCACACTGTGTACATATACATGTGTCTTTATATTATATCTGTAGGTATAATCAGATCTCATTACTTTATCACACTGTGTACATATACATGTGTCTTTATCTTATATCTGTAGGTATAATCAGATATCATTACTTTATCACACTGTGTACATATACATGTGTCTTTATCTTATATCTGTAGGTATAATCAGATCTCATTACTTTATCACACTGTATATATACATGTGTCTGTATCTTATATCTTTAGGTATAATCAGATGTCATTACATTATCACATTGTGTACATATACATGTGTCTGTATCTTATATCTGTAGGTATAATCAGATGTCATTACTTTATCACACTTTGTAAATACACCTGCTTCTTTTTCTTATATCTGTAGGTATAATCAGATCTCATTACTTTATCACACTGTGTACATATACATGTGTCTCTATCTTATATCTGTAGGTATAATCAGAACTCATTACTTTATCACATTGTGCACATATACTTGTGTCTTTATCTTATATCTGTAGGTATATTCAGATCTCATTACTTTATTACATTGTGTACATATACATGTGTCTTTATTTTATATCTGTAGGTGTAATCTGATCTCATTACTGTATCACATTGTGTACATATACATGTGTTTTTATTTTATATCTGTAGGTGTAATCAGATCTCATTAATTTATCACATTGTGCACAAATATATGTGTATTTATCTTATATCTGTAGGTATAATCAGATCTCATTACTTTATCACACTGTGTACATATACATGTGTCTTTATCTTATATCTGTAGGTATAATCAGATCCTATTACTTTATCACATTGTGTACACATACATGTGTCTTTATCTTATATCTGTAGGTATAATCAGATCTCATTACTTTATCACACTGTGTACATATACATGTTTCTGTATCTTATATCTGTAGGTATAATCAGATCTCATTACTTTATCACACTGTGTACATATACATGTGTCTTTATCTTATATCTGTAGGTATAATTAGATCTCATTACTGTATCACAATGTGTACATATACATGTGTCGCTATCTTATATCTGTAGGTATAATCAGAACTCATTACTTTATCACATTGTGCACATATACTTGTGTCTTTATCTTATATCTGTAGGTATATTCAGATCTCATTACTTTATTACATTGTGTACATATACATGTGTCTTTATTTTATATCTGTAGGTGTAATCAGATCTCATTACTGTATCACATTGTGTACATATACATGTGTCTTTATTTTATATCTGTAGGTGTAATCAGATCTCATTACTTTATCACATTGTGCACAAATATATGTGTATTTATCTTATATCTGTAGGTATAATCAGATCTCATTACTTTATCACACTGTGTACATATACATGTGTCTTTATCTTATATCTGTAGGTATAATCAGATCTCATTACTTTATCACATTGTGCACATATACATGTGTATTTATCTTATATCTGTAGGTATAATCAGATCTTATTACTTTATCACATTGTGTACACATACATGTGTCTTTATCTTATATCTGTAGGTATAATCAGATCTCATTACTTTATCACACTGTGTACATATACATGTTTCTGTATCTTATATCTGTAGGTATAATCAGATCTCATTACTTTATCACACTGTGTACATATACATCTTTATCTTATATCTGTAGGTATAATCAGATCTTATTACTGTATCACAATGTGTACATATACATGTGTCTTTATCTTATATCTGTAGGTATAATCAGATCTCATAACTTTATCACACTGTGTACATATACATGTGTCTTTATCTTATATATGTAGGTATAATAAGATCTCATTGTAGCGGGTCTCGGTACCCCAGACTGGGTATACCCGCTAAGGTCAGCTTCCTCCCACCAAACTCCAACCCATGAACCTCCACCGGATACCTGCCACTATTAGAATAACGGCCGCTGCTAGTATTTTTAGCTACCCCCAAGAACATTAGCCAAGACTGAATGCTTCAGGGTCAAAATAGGAACTGCTTTATTGCACAGAAAACACAGCTTTTATACATTTCCATCAAATGGGGGTAGTTACTACATAATCAATAGAAACAAATATTATACAATGAGACAAACATCAGACAATGGTTAGTTAAACAAGATTCTAATCACATTCTGACTTACAAAAGGACAATAGATTACTCACACAATAACAAAAAGACACTTCACACCTAGACTACATAACAACAGGGGGTTCCAGCATTAGAGCAGGAGGTTTCAACATTCTGAGTCTCTGAGTCTAGAGGGGGGGGGGGGTTGCAGCAGACAATGCTGGATTGGGCTGTCACCTTATACTCCAACAAAACAAAGGAATCTTCAAGGCCCTTCAGTTCTTAGAGTATCTGGGAATTCGTGGAAACGGGGTAAACCTGAATCCAAGGTAAAAGTACCCCAAATGTACCCTGAACACCCGCCTCCCAAATCATAGAATCCACTCAAGTTCCAGGGTCTATAGTCGGTGGGGAGGAGGCTTGCCTGCATTCCTTTCCATGTACAAATGTAACGAAATCTTCCATTACTCTCATTACTGTATCACATTTTGTACATATACAGTGGGGAAAAAAAGTATTTAGTCAGCCACCAATTGTGCAAGTTCTCCCACTTAAGAAGATGAGAGAGGCCTGTAATTTTCATCATAGGTATACCTCAACTATGAGAGACAAAATGTGGAAACAAATCCAGGCAATCATATTGTCTGAATTGGAAAGAATTTATTTGCAAATTATGGTGGAAAATAAGTATTTGGTCAATATCAAAAGTTCATCTCAATACTTTGTTATATATCCTTTGTTGGCAATACAGATCTCCTCTAGAGCAGTGATGTTTTGGGGCTGTCGCTGGGCAACACGGACTTTCAACTCCCTCCAAAGGTTTTCTATGGGGTTGAGATCTGGAGACTGGCTAGGCCACTCCAGGACCTTGAAATGCTTCTTACGAAGTCACTCCTTCGTTGTCCGGGCGGTGTGTTTGGGATCATTGTCATGCTGAAAGACCCAGCCACATTTCATCTTCAATGCCCTTGCTGATGGAAGGAGGTTTGCACTCAAAATCTCACGATACATGGCCCCATTCATTCTTTCATGTACATGGATCAGTCGTCCTGTTCCCTTTGCAGAGAAACATCCCCAAAGCATGATGTTGCCACCCCCATGCTTCACAGTAGGTATGGTATTCTCTCTCCTCCAAACACGACAAGTTGTGTTTCTACCAAACAGTTCTACTTTGGTTTCATCTGACCATATGACATTCTCCCAATCTGCATCTGGATCATCCAAATGCTCTCTAGCATACTTCAGACGGGCCCGGACATGTACTGGCTTAAGCAGGGGGACACATCTGGCACTGCAGGATCTGAGTCCCTGGCAGCGTAGTGTGTTACTGATGGTAGCCTCTGTTACGTTGGTCCAGCTCTCTGCAGGTCATTCACTAGGCCCCCCGTGTGGTTCTGGGATGTTTGCTCACTGTTCATGTGATCATTTTAAACCCAAATCGTGAGATCTTGCGTGGAGCCCCAGATCGAGGGAGATTATCAGTGGTCTTGTATGTCTTCCATTTTCTAATTATTGCTCCCACAGTTGATTTCTTCACACCAAGCTGCTTGCCTTTTGCAGATTCAGTCTTCCCATCCTGGTGCAGGTCTACAATTTTGTTTCTGGTGTCCTTCGACAGCTCTTTGGTCTTCACCATAGTGGAGTTTGGAGTGTGACTGTTTGAGGTTGTGGACAGGTGTCTTTTATACTGATAACAAGTTCAAACAGGTGCCATTAATACAGGTAATGAGTGGAGGACAGAGGAGCCTCTTAAAGAAGAAGATACAGGAATGTAAGAGCCAGAAATCTTGCTTGTTTGTAGGTGAATAAATACTTATTTTCCACCATAATTTGCAAATAAATTCTTTCCAAATCAGACAATGTGATTGTCTGGATTTGTTTCCACATTTTGTCTCTCATAGTTGAGGTATACCTATGATGAAAATTACAGGCCTCTCTCATCTTCTTAAGTGGGAGAACTTGCACAATTGGTTACTGACTAAATACTTTTTTTCCCCACTGTACATGTGTCTTTATCTTAAATCTGTAGGTATAATCAGATCTCATTACTGTATCACACTCTGTACATATACATGTGTCTTTATCTTATATGTGTAGGTATAATCAGATCTCATTACTGTATCACACTGTGTACATATACATGTGTATTTATCTTATATCTGTAGGTATAATCAGATCTCATTACTTTATCACATTATGTACTTATACATGTGTCTTTATCTTATATCTGTAGGTATAATCAAATCTCATTACTTTATCACATTGTGTAAGTATATGTATCTTTATCTTATATCTGTAGGTATAATCAGATCTCATTATTTATCACATTGTGTACATATACATACTTTTTATCTTATATTTGTAGGCATAATCAGATCTCATTACTTTTTCACACTGTGTACTTATACATGTTTCTGTATCTTATATCTGTATGTATAATCAGATCTCATTACTTTATCACATTGTGTACATATACATGCTTCTTTATCTTATATCTGTAGGTATAATCAGATCACATTACTTTATCATACTGTATACATATACATTTGTCTGAATCTTATATCTGTAGGTATAATCATAACTTATTACTTGTGTACATATACATGTTTCTTTATCTTATATCTGTAGGTATATGCAGAAAGACTTTCATCTTACACAAGAAAACCTACAACTTCTTTTTCAGAAAAACCTATTTCAAGCTACACTCCTATGGAGATTGGCACAATTAAAGGCCCACTGTCACAGGAAGAAAAATCCAGATGCCACATGGCAAATCTATGTCTATACTGTGCAAGTAAGGATCATCTGGTTTCCAATTGCCCTATCCTAGGCAGACAAAAATGGGGTAAGAATTTAAATATAAATTCACTTACACCTAATATTCCTTTATCACATGTCTCATTGAATTTATAATTGCAGTGGGATCAGCAACAACTCAAGATTGAAGCAGTGATAGACTCCGGAGCCAATGGTTTATTCAGGGATCATACATTTGTCTCAGTTAATAAAATACCCATTGTTATGAAACAGAAACCTATCCATGTTAAAGTTATTGACGGTACCTTGATTCAGAATGAAAACATCACACAATCCCTCTTCTTGTATCCACTCCTGAAGGACATACAGAACATTTATCACTTGATATTATACCCACGTTTTATATTCAGTAATACTTGGCTACCCATGGTTGTCCAAACACAATCCAGTCATTGATTGAAAAGAAAATAGGGTTACCCTCAAATCCCCTTATTGTTAAAACACGTTACCCTCAATGAAGTATTTCCAATTTAAACATAGTCATACCTCAAGAGTATGAGGATTTGTCTGAAGTGCTTGACTTAAAGGAAGCAGATGTTCTGATACATCACAGGATATATGATTGTCTGATTGATATTAAACTGGGCTCTCAGATTCCTTTTGGGAAGATTTATCCCCTTTCTGAGCCTGAATTGAAACACTTGAGACAATATTTAGAAGATAACCTGAAAAAAGGTTTCATAACACCCTCTACCTCACCAGCAGCATCAGGTATCTATTTTGTTAAAAATAAAGATGGTACTTTAAGACCAATAATAGATATAGGTCACTTAACAACATAACAATTAAAAACCTTTATCCACTACCTCTGATCCTAGAACTATTAGAGAGATTAAAAGAAATTAAAAGATGCAACTGTTTACACAAAACTGGATCTCAAAGATGCATACAATCTTATTGGAATTCGAGAGGGTGACGAGTGGAAAACAGCTTTTCGGACACGTTATGGACTTTTTGAATATCGGGTAATGCCCTTTGGTTTATGTAACGCCCCTGCCACATTCCAGTACATTCCACCATTATTCTGATCAATCATTTATGTAACGCCCCTGCCACATTCCAGTATTTCATCAATGATATCTTTAGAGATTTGATGGATACTTGCGTAATTATTTACCTAGATGACATTTTGATATATTCAAAAGATATACAAGAGCATAAAAAACATGTTCGTTGGATTCTAACCAGACTGAGAGACTACAAACTTTTTGCTAAACTTGAAAAATGTAAATTCCATGTTAACCGCATTAAATTCCTTGGATACGTAATCTCCTCCAATGGAGTAGAAATGGATCCTGATACGATCCCAGCAATCCTTAACTGGCCTCGACCCAATACAGTAAAAGGTCTACAAAGATTCTTGGGATTCTAAAATTTTTATAGGAATTTTATCCTCAACTTCTCTTTGATTGTTAAACCTTTAACAAACTTGACAAAACTAAACCAAAGGTTTACTTGGAATACAGATGCACAATTTGCTTTTGATGAACTCAAATCTAAATTTTCTACAGCTCCTATATTACATTTACCAAACCCACAACATCAATACATACTTGAAGTTGAAACATCAAATAATGGTATAGGAGCTATACTATTTCAAAGATCTAACCAGTCTTCTTCATTACATCCCATAGCATTTTACTCAAGAACCCTTCAACCAGCAGAAACCAACTATTCAGTTGGAGACAAAGAGCTTTTGGCTATAAAATGTACTTTAGAATCCTGGCGTCATTTGCTCGAAGGAGTTTTACAACAATTCCTGATATTCACTGACCATAAAAACCTAGAATATTTAAAGAAAAATACCAAACTATCTTCCAGACAGGTACGCTGGAGTTTATTTTTTACAGGTTCGATTTTCTCATAACTTACAGACCAGGATCAAAAAACATGAAGGCTGACGCCCTATCTTGTGTCTTTGAAGTTATAGCTAACTCTAATCCTCCAACAACAGTTAAACCAGCTACAAAGTTTCTCTCCACTTTAACTACATTGGAGATAGAAATATTAAAATCTCTTAACTCTGATATTTATATTCCTATAAATAGTCTTAAAAAAACCTCTAATGGTCTATACTATCATGGAGACTATCTATATATTCCTTCAGAACTACGTCATTCCATAATGACAAGTTTTCATGATTCTCTTTTAGCAGGTCATCCAGGAATTAAGAAAATAATTGAACTGATCTGTAAATCTTTCTGGTGGCCTCATATGGATAATCACATCGAAGAATATGTAAAGACATGTCATATCCGTGCAGGAACAAATCTGAGCATAAAAAAATGTTTGGTTTACTTACACCACTTCCAATACCAGAGACCCCTTGGACAGTCTCTATGGACTTCATTGTCGAACTGCCTCACTCTCAACAATATAATTCCATTATGGTAGTATTAGACCACCTAACCAGACTGGCACACTTTATTCCCCTCAGACACCTACCAAGTGCTTTAGAAACAGCAAAAGCTTTTTTCTCGCAAATTGTAAAACTTCATGGTTTACCTAAAACCATCATCACTGATAGGGAAGCCAGTTTACTTCAAAGTTTTGGACGGCTCTCTGCAAACTATTACAAATCGATTCTAGATGGTCTACATCATACCATCCACAGACTAATGGACTTGTGGAAAGGATTAATCAGATTTTAGAGCAATATTTGAGATGTTACATATTACACCTCCAGGACGATTGGTTTTCTCTGTTGCCCATGGCTGAAATTTCTTATAACAATTCCTTAAATAGTTTGACTAAAATGACACTATTTTTTGCCACATATGGTAATCATCCAAATACAATTTCCATAAAAACACACTCTGATACTTCTGCTGCAGCAAAAGATTACGTTTCTAAAATCAAGAGTTCTCTTGATGTTCTAAAATTACAACCCTCTGAGACTAAAGCTAAACAAAAGACTTACTATGAGAAACGACATAGACCAGCACCTACAAATAAAGTCGGAGACTTGGTTTGGCTTTCAACCAAACATTTACACATGGGAGTACCCTCAAAGAAATTAATCAATCAATTCATTGGCCCCTTTCCTATCGAAAAGATCATCAATTCATCAGCTGTTATTTTGACTTTGCCTGACTCATATAAATCCATTCAAGTTTTCATGTCTCTCTCCTAAAACCTTACTCCTATCAGAACGACCCACAAAGAACTCATAAAGTGAACCCCCAATTCAATGTGGAGATCATTTGGAATATGAAGTTGAACAAATTCTTGACTCTAGACTTCGACAGCACCGATTGTAGTATTTGGTTAAATGGCGACACTATCCTCCTGAAGAGGATTCCTGGGTACCAGTTTCAAATATTCATGCTCCACAATTATTGGCTAACTTCCAGAAGAGGTTTCCTAACAAACCATGTGCTGAATCCTCTGTGCGGATTCCTTGAGGAGGGGGCTATGTAACATACCTGTACCTTTAAATCCTAAATACCTCCCATTCTCCTCTCTCCCTTTAAATTCCCACTTCCTGCTTATCCAAATTGATTGATTATTGAGTATACTTTGTGCCTAGTATTGCTCTCTAATTTAGAGAGTTGTTTTTGCTTACTGAACTTTTGTTACCATTGATTCCCTGGAAGTATCTTATATCTGTAGGTATAATCAGATCTCATAACTTTATTACATTGTGTATATATACATGTGTCTGTATCTTATATCTGTAGGTATAATCAGATCTCATTACTGTATCACATTGTGTACATATACATGTGTCTTTATCTTATATCTGTAGGTATAATCAGATCTCATTACTTTATCACATTGTGTACATATACATGTGTCTTTATCTTATATCTGTAGGTATAATCAGATCTCATTACTGTATCACATTGTGTACATATATATGTGTCTTTATCTTATATCTGTAGGTATAATCAGATCTCATTACTGTATCACACTGTGTACATATACGTTTGTATTTATCTTATATCTGTAGGTATAATCAGATCTCATTACTGTATCACACTGTGTACATATACATGTGTATTTATCTTATATCTGTAGGTATAATCAGATCTCATTACTGTATCACACTGTGTACATATACGTTTGTATTTATCTTATATCTGTAGGTATAATCAGATCTCATTACTTTATCACACTGTGTACATATACGTTTGTATTTATCTTATATCTGTAGATATAATCAGATCTCATTACTTTATCACATTGTGTACATATACATGTGATTTCATCTTATATCTGTAGGTATAATCAGATCTCATTACTGTATCACATTGTGTACATATACATGTGTCTTTATCTTATATCTGTAGGTATAATCAGATCTCATTACTGTATCACACTGTGTACATATACGCTTGTATTTATCTTATATCTGTAGGTATAATCAGATCTCATTACTTTATCACACTGTGTACATATACGTTTGTATTTATCTTATATCTGTAGGTATAATCAGATCTCATTACTGTATCACACTGTGTACATATACATGTGTATTTATCTTATATCTGTAGGTATAATCAGATCTCATTACTGTATCACACTGTGTACATATACATGTGTATTTATCTTATATCTGTAAGTATAATCAGATCTCATTACTTTATCACATTGTGTACATATACATGTGTCTTTATCTTATATCTGTAGGTATAATCAGATCTCATTACTTTATCACATTGTGAACATATACATGTGTCTTTATCTAATATCTGTAGGTATAATGAGATCTCATTACTGTATCACACTGTGTACATATACATGTGTCTTTATCTTATATCTGTAGGTATAATCAGATTTCATTACTGTATCACACTCTGTACATATTCATGTGTCTTTATCTTATATGTGTAGGTATAATCAGATCTCATTACTGTATCACACTGTGTACATATACATGTGTCTTTATCTTATATCTGTAGGTATAATCAGATTTCATTACTTTATCACATTGTGTACATATACTTGTGTCTTTTTCTCTTATATCTGTAGGTATAATCAGATCTCAATACTTTATCACATTTTGTACATACACATGTCTTTATCTTATATCTGTAGGTATAATCAGATCTCATTACTTTATTTCATTGTGTACGTATACATGTGTCTTTATCTTAAATCTGTAGGTATAATCAGATCTCATTACTGTATCACACTCTGTACATATACATGTGTCTTTATCTTATATGTGTAGGTATAATCAGATCTCATTACTATATCAAACTGTGATATCAGATCTGAATACTTTATTATACTGTGTACATATACATGTGTCTTTATCTTATATGTGTAAGTATAATCAGATCTCATTACTGTATCACACTGTGTACATATACATGTGTCTTTATCTTATATCTGTAGGTATAATCAGATCTCATTACTTTATCACATTGTGTACATATACTTGTGTCTTTTTCTCTTATATATGTAGGTATAATCATATCTCATTACTGTATCACATTGTGTACATATACATGTGTCTGTATCTTATATCTGTAGGTATAATCAGATCTCATTACTTTATTACATTGTGTATATATACATGTGTCTGTATCTTATATCTGTAGGTATAATCAGATCTCATTACTGTATCACATTGTGTATATATACATGTGTCTTTATCTTATATCTGTAGGTATAATCAGATCTCATTACTGTATCACACTGTGTACATATACGTTTGTATTTATCTTTTATTTGTAGGTATAATCAGATCTCATTACTTTATCACACTGTGTACATATACGTTTGTATTTATCTTATATCTGTAGATATAATCAGATCTCATTACTTTATCACATTGTGTACATATACATGTGATTTCATCTTATATCTGTAGGTATAATCAGATCTTATTACTGTATCACATTGTGTACATATACATGTGTCTTTATCTTATATCTGTAGGTATAATCAGATCTCATTACTGTATCACACTGTGTACATATACGTTTGTATTTATCTTATATCTGTAGGTATAATCAGATCTCATTACTTTATCACACTGTGTACATATACGTTTGTATTTATCTTATATCTGTAGATATAATCAGATCTCATTACTTTATGACATTGTGTACATATACATGTGATTTCATCTTATATCTGTAGGTATAATCAGATCTCATTACTTTATCACATTGTGTACATATACATGTGTCTTTATCTTATATCTGTAGGTATAATCAGATCTCATTAGTTTATCACCCTGTGTACATATACATGTGTATTTATCTTATATCTGTAGGTATAATCAGATCTCATTACTGTATCACACTGTGTACATATACATGTGTCTTTATCTTATATCTGTAGGTATAATCAGATCTCATTACTGTATCACACTCTGTACATATTCATGTGTCTTTATCTTATATCTGTAGGTATAATCAGATCTCATTACTGTATCACACTGTGTACATATACATGTGTCTTTATCTTATATCTATAGGTATAATCAGATCTCATTACTTTATCACATTGTGTACATATACTTGTGTCTTTTTCTCTTATATCTGTAAGTATAATCAGATCTCAATACTTTATCACATTTTGTACATACACATGTCTTTATCTTATATCTGTAGGTATAATCAGATCTCATTACTTTATTTCATTGTGTACATATACATGTGCCTTTATCTTAAATCTGTAGGTATAATCAGATCTCATTACTGTATCACACTCTGTACATATACATGTGTATTTATCTTAAATCTGTAGGTATAATCAGATCTCATTACTTTATCACATTGTGTACATATACATGTGTCTTTATCTTATATCTGTAGGTATAATCAGATCTCAATACTTTATCACATTTTGTACATACACATGTCTTTATCTTATATCTGTAGGTATAATCAGATCTCAATACTTTATTATACTGTGTACATATACATGTGTCTTTATCTTATATCTGTAGGTATAATCAGATCTCATTACTGTATCAATTTGTGTACATATACATGTGTCTTTATCTTATATCTGTAGGTATAATCAGATCTCAATACTTTATCACACTGTGTACATATGCATGTGTCTTTATCTTATGTCTGTAGATATAATCAGATCTCATTACTTTATCACACTGTGTACATATACATGTGTCTTTATATTATATCTGTAGGTATAATCAGATCTCATTAATTTATCACACTGTGTACATATACATGTGTCTTTATCGTATATCTGTAGGTATAATCAGATATCATTACTTTATCACACTGTGTACATATACATGTGTCTTTATCTTATATCTGTAGGTATAATCAGATCTCATTACTTTATCACACTGTATATATACATGTGTCTGTATCTTATATCTGTAGGTATAATCAGATGTCATTACATTATCACATTGTGTACATATACATGTGTCTGTATCTTATATCTGTAGGTATAATCAGATGTCATTACTTTATCACACTTTGTAAATACACCTGCTTCTTTTTCTTATATCTGTAGGTATAATCAGATCTCATTACTTTATCACACTGTGTACATATACATGTGTCTTTATCTTATATCTGTAGGTATAATCAGATCTCATTACTTTATCACATTGTGTACATATGCTTGTGTCTTTTTCTCTTATATCTGTAAGTATAATCAGATCTCAATACTTTATCACATTTTGTACATACACATGTCTTTATCTTATATCTGTAGGTATAATCAGATCTCATTACTTTATTTCATTGTGTACATATACATGTGTCTTTATCTTAAATCTGTAGGTATAATCAGATCTCATTACTGTATCACACTCTGTACATATACATGTGTATTTATCTTAAATCTGTAGGTATAATCAGATCTCATTACTTTAAAACATTGTGTACATATACATGTGTCTTTATCTTATATCTGTAGGTATAATCAGATCTCAATACTTTATCACATTTTGTACATACACATGTCTTTATCTTATATCTGTAGGTATAATCAGATCTGAATACTTTATTATACTGTGTACAAATACATGTGTCTTTATCTTATATCTGTAGGTATAATCAGATCTCATTACTGTATCACATTGTGTACATATACATGTGTCTTTATCTTATATCTGTAGGTATAATCAGATCTCAATACTTTATCACACTGTGTACATATACATGTGTCTTTATCTTATGTCTGTAGATATAATCAGATCTCATTACTTTATCACACTGTGTACATATACATGTGTCTTTATATTATATCTGTAGGTATAATCAGATCTCATTACTTTATCACACTGTGTACATATACATGTGTCTTTATCTTATATCTGTAGGTATAATCAGATATCATTACTTTATCACACTGTGTACATATACATGTGTCTTTATCTTATATCTGTAGGTATAATCAGATCTCATTACTTTATCACACTGTATACATACATGTGTCTGTATCTTATATCTTTAGGTATAATCAGATGTCATTACATTATCACATTGTGTACATATACATGTGTCTGTATCTTATATCTGTAGGTATAATCAGATGTCATTACTTTATCACACTTTGTAAATACACCTGCTTCTTTTTCTTATATCTGTAGGTATAATCAGATCTCATTACTTTATCACACTGTGTACATATACATGTGTCTCTATCTTATATCTGTAGGTATAATCAGAACTCATTACTTTATCACATTGTGCACATATACTTGTGTCTTTATCTTATATCTGTAGGTATATTCAGATCTCATTACTTTATTACATTGTGTACATATACATGTGTCTTTATTTTATATCTGTAGGTGTAATCTGATCTCATTACTGTATCACATTGTGTACATATACATGTGTTTTTATTTTATATCTGTAGGTGTAATCAGATCTCATTAATTTATCACATTGTGCACAAATATATGTGTATTTATCTTTAAGGGATTAAACGCTTACCGGATCCTTCCCAGCTGAGGAGGGAGAATCTTAACCATAACTTAACTTAAATAACTATTTACATGTGCATGTAGTGCGAATAACGACAGACAACTTTGTATGGGAGAAATTTTTGACCGTCACAGGTCAGAAATTTTATTAACCTAAATCAACTAGTAGAACCAATAGAACTGAATATGGCGGCATAGAGACCAACTAACCCAGTACAGCAAGGAGATTCCCGGCCCAACGGGAACAGCAGCAGAGGGGTCTCTGCCCTAAGGAGATGACGCTGAGGGGTTGCAGAGATCACGTGACCATCCCTCAAGAGGGAGGAAGGAGGGTTACCGTCACGTGCACGTGAGGCCTACCCTCCTCCCCAAAATGTGGTCATCACTCACCCCTAGCGACCTTCTCCTACGCAACAGGACCGGGATCTCCCCGCCGCCGGGGTGCACAAAGATCTTCCACCTGATATAAGGATCTCTCTGTTACCAAGCCGAAATGAACCGCATAACAGAGAGGGGAGATCTATAAACTACAGCAATGGCATAGGGGCCTAGGGTGAGTAGCCATAGCCCTGCCATTGAATTGCCGTCAATTTAGCAAAGAACCAGTAACAAAAGGGGAGGGAGGGCGGGACAAAACTGCTTCAGTCAGGATCCAGAGAAGAAGAGGAAGTTGCCAGGGAAGATTCAGCTTTTCTACAGGTAAGGAGGGGCCTACCCTGAATAGCAACAATGTTGCACCCTGACACAGCCCTCTCTCTTCTATCCCACTCTCCTACAGCCTTAACCCTTAGACTGCTCCAGGCTTATGCTAAGCCCTACACTGCATTAAGGGATTAAACGCTTACCGGATCCTTCCCAGCTGAGGAGGGAGAATCTTAACCATAACTTAACTTAAATAACTATTTACATGTGCATGTAGTGCGAATAACGACAGACAACTTTGTATGGGAGAAATTTTTGACCGTCACAGGTCAGAAATTTTATTAACCTAAATCAACTAGTAGAACCAATAGAACTGAATATGGCGGCATAGAGACCAACTAACCCAGTACAGCAAGGAGATTCCCGGCCCAACGGGAACAGCAGCAGAGGGGTCTCTGCCCTAAGGAGATGACGCTGAGGGGTTGCAGAGATCACGTGACCATCCCTCAAGAGGGAGGAAGGAGGGTTACCGTCACGTGCACGTGAGGCCTACCCTCCTCCCCAAAATGTGGTCATCACTCACCCCTAGCGACCTTCTCCTACGCAACAGGACCGGGATCTCCCCGCCACAAGGAAGCATTTTAATGGTCCCTTGCCGCCACCACCCACAGCCCGACTTAGAGGAGGGGTGAAATTGCTCTTTGGATATCTCCTATGAATAAATCTAAACCCACATCAGAGAGATGAACTTTATCCCTTCTGTAAAGTTCAGTTCTATCAGCCGAAATGGCTTCGTGCCGTACCACGAAGCCACCTGAACCTGTGACGGTTTTTGCCAATGATGCATTGATCTTTTTCTAATCCGATATGCCGCCGTATGGGCAGACATATGCCTCCAGTGGAGGCGGGGGACTATATTGGACCATCCTATCATGACTCCTGGAATGCGCACTCTCAAACAACTTATGTCTGCCTGTATAACTTTTATTAACTGGAGAACTGGCATGGCCCCCACATCATTACCCCCCAGGTGAAGGATCAGGATATGAGGCTTACCCCAATGTACTAGGGCCTCTGATAATGTTCCCGCTAATTGTGGCCAACACATCCCCCTGTCCCCTAACCATCTAATGGATACTTTGTTGGAGGGAAAACCTAGGGATTGGCCAATTGGGAGGGATGCACAGCGAAGTGAGGCCCAGTGAACGAAGGAGTGTCCCACAATCCAAATTCTCTTCACTCCTGGGACAGTGCCTGTGGAGACAAATATTTTAGTATTTGAAAATTTACGATAAACATTAAACAATTGGCCGGACATATTTTTTGAAACAATTGGAGTCGCCAACGCCCAATACGTTTAATGTCCTCGCTCAAGGACCCCGCTTGCGCCGCATCTGTAGCTGCCCCTATCCGGAAGGAGTGTGGGGCCAGCTTGCTAGCATCCAACCCCGCTTTGACTGCTGCCAGCTTCAGCACCCTCCCAAACTGGAATTTTGAAAGGGATTTGCCGTCCGCGTGGACCAAGAACTGACCCTGGACTTGCGGTCTGTGGGCTAAATAAATATTAACCCATTTTACAGTGCAACATGCGCTGACTGCTTGTGGATATAGGGGGATCCAAGTTCCCTTTCCATCCTGGTCCGTTTTTGAACGTGGAAGGAAAAGGAGGAGGGACCCAGGAGCAGCCCTAACATGCTGCAACTGAATCCCTGACCCAGCCTTCTGTTTAGAGGGTGCTACTAATTCACTGACCCTAAGGGCCCCTGCAAAGGCCAAATTAAATGCTGTTTTGAAGAGCACGGCTTCAAATTCTGATAAACAAACTTCATCGAGCACCTGGACCAAACGTTCCAGGCGCTCGCGAGTAATGGGCTCACGAGAGTCTATTTTACGCTGCTGCGATCTACCCCAACCCTTGATGACCTGCCTGATGAAAAATGAGTCAGTGGGGTCAGGGATGGATAAAGTCCTGTAGAAAAATGATATTGCTGCTAATTTAGACTGTATTGCCCCTTGACGAACGCCGGAAGTGTGTAAACTCACCAGCCAATCACATAACGTGTCCTGAGATCCCCGAGCAGCCTCAATTCCCCTGGAATTACAGAACTTTTCCCATTCAGTCCACATGCGGACATAGGAGTGCCATGTGGATGGTGCAAGGGAGGATCGAACCAACGGAAGCAAGGCTATCCAGGAAGAACGAGCTGCCAAAGGAAATCAGGACAGCTTAAGCCCAGTGTAGCTGCCCTTGGGACTAACTGTCTAAATTTTACCCAATCAAAACGTGACAGTGCGTCGGCCACTACATTGTTCACCCCGGGGACATGGCGGGCCTGGAATTGGATGTTAAGCTCCAGACAGCGCAGCCCCAAGTGACGCAACAAAGTGATAACCTTCTCGGAAGTGGCTGTTAAGTTATTGATTGCGTATACCACACTGATGTTGTCTGTCCAGAACACAACAGTCCCATTCTCCAATTTTTTACCCCACAGCTCGACGGCCAAGACCACGGGGAATAGCTCCAGGAGAGTTTAAATTATGAGTCAGGCCCGCTGGGGGCCAGGACTTAGGCCAAGGCTCTGCACTCCACTCTCCCTGAAAGTAAGCCCCGTAGCCGTGCGATCCAGCTGCGTCCGTGAAAAGATGTAATAACTGACTTGACATGGGAATTGACCGCCATACCCGCACCCCGTTAAAATGTGTAAGGAATTTTTCCCATACTACCAGATCAGCCATCAAATCCTCCCCCAGGGTTATTTTAGAGTTCGGGTTGGACCTACCGCTTAGCTGTCTTTCTAGTCTTTGGTTAAAAACCCGACCCATGGGGATAACCCTGCAGGCGAAGTTAAGTAGCCCTAATAACGATTGTAATTGTTTGAGGGAAATAACTGATTGCGAAATGGACGCTCTGACCACCTCTAGCATGGCTTGAACTTTGTCAAATGGCACCCTACAAAGCTGAGCGATGGTATCAATCTCAATACCTAGGAAAACTAAACATGAAGTGGGGCCTTGAGATTTGTCTTCGGCCAGGGGCACTCCGAAGTGGCTCATAATATTGCGCATTTTGTTCATTATGGTTAAGCATTCGCTAGAACCTGCCCTACCTATTATGAGGAAATCATCAAGGTAGTGTGCTATGGAATCGCTGCCCACGTCAGAAGCTACAACCCAATGTAGGAAACTGCTAAACGCCTGAAATAAGGCGCATGATAAAGAGCAGCCCATGGGTAGGCAACGATCCACATAAAACATACCCGACAACTTGCAACCCATAAGGTGGAATACTGAAGGGTGAAGTGGCAAAAGCCTAAATGCTGATTCAATGTCAAGTTTCGCTAATAAAGCACCTGGCCCTGCCCTCCGAACCAGATCTAGTGCGCTATCAAAGGATTGATAGCGCACTGAGCTGGGTTCTGGGTCAATAGCATTGTTGACTGAGCTACCTTTAGGGTATGACAGGTGCTGAATGAGACAAAACTTTCCGGGTTCTTTCTTTGGGACCACCCCCAGCGGAGAAATGACCAAATTGGCTAAAGGTGGAGAAGGAAAGGGCCCGGCCATGCGGCCTAAGGCCACCTCCTTATCAATTTTTTCCCTCACGACCTTAGGGTGCTGATATGCTGAGATTAGATTCCTATGAAATTTAATGGCCTTAATGAACTTGACAGTTGGAATTTTGAAACCGTATGAAAACCCTTCCCACAACATTCGTGCCGCACCCTGGTCTGGGTATGTCCATAACCAGGGTGTCATTGCCCCAACCTTAATTGGCGTTTCCGCTTTTTTGGCCCAGGCTGGTATTTGGGGGCTTATTGGCTGTGGTATTGTCCCTTCGCTTGCTGCATTCACTACCCAGGTGTGATCCAGAGCAGAATCTGCAGACGTGCCTAAAGGCGCATGAGCTACCCTTTTCACATTTTTTATCCTGAAAAGGCCAGCATGTGCCCCCCCTTTTCCTATTTCTATTGGGACGAAATGACTGCTGCGGGGAGTTAATGGCGGAGGAGGAACCCCCTTTGGGGTCCATCCGCTGCCATAATTGATTATCTGTGGAGTCGAAAGTTAAGGTAGGGTTACCCGCCATCTTTCTTCTGAACTCTGCATCATACTCCCTCCATACTCCATCGCTGTGATTACGCTGAATCCAATGAATGGTGTCAGTGTATTTAAGAATGGCCAGGCTCTGTGAGGGGTATTTCTCTATATAACAAGAGGAAAACACCCTAAAGCATTGCAGCCACTCATCGAAAGTATCGGGGCGCTTACATTTTTTAGGGCCTGTCCCTTCAGCACTTCTTTCCCTCTGCCTATAAGCTTCCACAGAGAGGTCGAATATATTAACGTATTTACCTCTGTGGATTCTACTACTTTTTTGCGCAAATGCTTATGCAGCGAATAAATTTTACTGGGCTTGCGTCGCCATAGAGGGCCGCATGTCTTTCAGAAATGGCCCTGGGGGGTAAGGATTCTGACGGGACCTCTGTAAGGGGTTCCGTGTATGGAAGGGCTAGCATCTTCATACTATCGCGCTTCTTATCTGGCGCAGCCCCCCTCTTTAAAAATGTTTTAATCATTTTAAACATTTTCTTCTGTCCTGACCCTTGTAAACCCATTGAAGAGTCACTACTTGACCCTGTGTCAGAGGTGGATGAGTCAGAAGAAGAATTGTTATCGTGTGTAAACAAAGTATTCTCACCGTTTGAATTAGCAGACAGTCCTTGTCCGGTGTTGCTAGTGACTTGTTCTGGCTGCTGACTGGGAATAGCGATGGCGTTGGCTGAGCCCTGCTGTCCATTTGAAGTGGTCGCAGCTGCTCCTGCGTCCACTGGGTTAATTACAGCAGCAGTTGGTTGCTGGACCTTTGTTGGCTCCTTTGAGTGAAGAACTCCCTGCAAGAGAGACAATAATTCGCGAGCACTTTGTTCTTGTGTGTGTGGGTTATCAATAGCAGGAAGTTGGGCCATACAAATAGCATCCTGTGCTGGATTAGATACAATAGTAGTAGCATTGTTTTGTGCCCTAACATTAGCATTCTGGCCTAAATTTGATACTAATGCATTACCTGCTGCAGCAGTCATAGCAGTGAGATGACCATGACCTCCTGTCTGTATCTGACCTACTGTCTGCACATTCACCCCTTGCAAGCCTGCATTCGCCACCATGGAGGATGATTTATGAGTTTCAGCCACATGTAAACCACTTTCAGACCTTAAAGTGTTAATAACTAATTCTGTTGGCTGTGCAGCCGTCTGACAGACATCACCATCACGCAAGCCACATTCATACCTTTGGGGGTTAATGAAACCAGCTAGCTGCGCAGCTGTCTGAGCTGCGCCACAATCAGCACTTTGAGGGTTAATGAGTAACACCTCTTGCTGCTGCGCTGTTGAAATTGCGCTACCTGCATCACTTATAATGTTACTGGAATAATCCTGCTGATCGTGTGTTTGCGCTGCAACTACATTCCTTATATGAAACCCATGAGCAAATTCTAAAGGCCTCATTGCCCTAATAGGGTTAATAGTGCGAGCACCCCTTCCCCTTCTAATGCCTGTCTGCCTTGCATTGCCTCTAAACTGTGAGCGGCCCCTTTGCGGCAATTGATAATATTGGGCCTTTTTTACCGCCTGCTTGCGCTGCATGCTAGCGCCCTTATTGCCCCTTTGCCCTCCTATTAATACCCCATCCACGGCCAAGGACGACTCTCGGTGCTCACCTGCATCTTGTGTAGCACCGCGAGCCGATGTCCCTGCGACCGCGTGGGGTTTCGCCAAACCGGAAGTGCCGATGGGCACTTCCGGTGACATCACTAACATGTCGTCTGCCCTGGGGATAGGCCGCGCACCACGCGGTCGGGGTTCAGCAAGGCCGCAAGGCTCCAGTAATGTCACCGGAGGCCCTGCGGTCCCCGAAGGTGTCCGCGGATTAGTGAGTGGTGTGGCGGTAGAAGCGACGGTTGGTCTAGCTCTGTCCCGTCCGGGCAGAGTACCGCCAGAGGCCGCAGGTGTCTGAATAATGGATTGAGGCTGTGGTTTGTTTTGTTTTTTAGCAACTGTGGGCCTACAAGGAGTTAAGACTCCTGAAATAACAGGTTGTGTGGTGGTAAGATGTGGTGTCTGTGGTGTCTGCAATATTGCAGATTGGGACCTAGGTGTTCCTTGAGGGTTATTCAAAACCGGTATGGTAGTAGGATTAAAATTAGTTGTAACCGGCTCTTGTGGAATGGGCTGAGAAGCAGCCATTGCTGCAATAATATTCTGTAATAAACCTGATACTGCAGACACTGCTGAGGGAGGAACAGCACTGATAAATGAAGCCATGTGGCTAGCTGCAATATTGTCAAAAGGCAAGTTTATTTGCTGTTGTGGGGGATTTACTTGCTCTAACTGATCATTAACTGACTCCAGCTCTTCTATATTATGAATCTGAGCAGTAACAACATTAGAAAACTGAGTTGGGGGGATAATAACCAAATCATCCAAACTATCAGATTGAACACTTAACTGTCTGGTCACATTTGCAGATCCAGATGGTGCTTGGTCAGTCTGAAAACGTCTGGGAGGCAAAGTAGAACGCCTGGGACGATTCATGTCTGCACTAATGAGGACAAAACTGCTTCAGTCAGGATCCAGAGAAGAAGAGGAAGTTGCCAGGGAAGATTCAGCTTTTCTACAGGTAAGGAGGGGCCTACCCTGAATAGCAACAATGTTGCACCCTGACACAGCCCTCTCTCTTCTATCCCACTCTCCTACAGCCTTAACCCTTAGACTGCTCCAGGCTTATGCTAAGCCCTACACTGCATATATCTGTAGGTATAATCAGATCTCATTACTTTATCACACTGTGTACATATACATGTGTCTTTATCTTATATCTGTAGGTATAATCAGATCCTATTACTTTATCACATTGTGTACACATACATGTGTCTTTATCTTATATCTGTAGGTATAATCAGATCTCATTACTGTATCACAATGTGTACATATACATGTGTCTCTATCTTATATCTGTAGGTATAATCAGAACTCATTACTTTATCACATTGTGCACATATACTTGTGTCTTTATCTTATATCTGTAGGTATATTCAGATCTCATTACTTTATTACATTGTGTACATATACATGTGTCTTTATTTTATATCTGTAGGTGTAATCAGATCTCATTACTGTATCACATTGTGTACATATACATGTGTCTTTATTTTATATCTGTAGGTGTAATCAGATCTCATTACTTTATCACATTGTGCACAAATATATGTGTATTTATCTTATATCTGTAGGTATAATCAGATCTCATTACTTTATCACACTGTGTACATATACATGTGTCTTTATCTTATATCTGTAGGTATAATCAGATCTCATTACTTTATCACATTGTGCACATATACATGTGTATTTATCTTATATCTGTAGGTATAATCAGATCTTATTACTTTATCACATTGTGTACACATACATGTGTCTTTATCTTATATCTGTAGGTATAATCAGATCTCATTACTTTATCACACTGTGTACATATACATGTTTCTGTATCTTATATCTGTAGGTATAATCAGATCTCATTATTTTATCACACTGTGTACATATACATCTTTATCTTATATCTGTAGGTATAATCAGATCTTATTACTGTATCACAATGTGTACATATACATGTGTCTTTATCTTATATCTGTAGGTATAATCAGATCTCATAACTTTATCACACTGTGTACATATACATGTGTCTTTATCTTATATATGTAGGTATAATAAGATCTCATTGTAGCGGGTCTCGGTACCCCAGACTGGGTATACCCGCTAAGGTCAGCTTCCTCCCACCAAACTCCAACCCATGAACCTCCACCGGATACCTGCCACTATTAGAATAACGGCCGCTGCTAGTATTTTTAGCTACCCCCAAGAACATTAGCCAAGACTGAATGCTTCAGGGTCAAAATAGGAACTGCTTTATTGCACAGAAAACACAGCTTTTATACATTTCCATCAAATGGGGGTAGTTACTACATAATCAATAGAAACAAATATTATACAATGAGACAAACATCAGACAATGGTTAGTTAAACAAGATTCTAATCACATTCTGACTTACAAAAGGACAATAGATTACTCACACAATAACAAAAAGACACTTCACACCTAGACTACATAACAACAGGGGGTTCTAGCATTAGAGCAGGAGGTTTCAACATTCTGAGTCTCTGAGTCTAGAGGGGGGGGGGTTGCAGCAGACAATGCTGGATTGGGCTGTCACCTTATACTCCAACAAAACAAAGGAATCTTCAAGGCCCTTCAGTTCTTAGAGTATCTGGGAATTCGTGGAAACGGGGTAAACCTGAATCCAAGGTAAAAGTACCCCAAATGTACCCTGAACACCCGCCTCCCAAATCATAGAATCCACTCAAGTTCCAGGGTCTATAGTCGGTGGGGAGGAGGCTTGCCTGCATTCCTTTCCATGTACAAATGTAACGAAATCTTCCATTACTCTCATTACTGTATCACATTTTGTACATATACAGTGGGGAAAAAAAGTATTTAGTCAGCCACCAATTGTGCAAGTTCTCCCACTTAAGAAGATGAGAGAGGCCTGTAATTTTCATCATAGGTATACCTCAACTATGAGAGACAAAATGTGGAAACAAATCCAGGCAATCATATTGTCTGAATTGGAAAGAATTTATTTGCAAATTATGGTGGAAAATAAGTATTTGGTCAATATCAAAAGTTCATCTCAATACTTTGTTATATATCCTTTGTTGGCAATGACAGAGGTCAAACGTTTTCTGTAAGTCTTCACAAGGTTGCCACACACTGCTGCTGGTATGTTGGCCCATTCCTGCATACAGATCTCCTCTAGAGCAGTGATGTTTTGGGGCTGTCGCTGGGCAACACGGACTTTCAACTCCCTCCAAAGGTTTTCTATGGGGTTGAGATCTGGAGACTGGCTAGGCCACTCCAGGACCTTGAAATGCTTCTTACGAAGTCACTCCTTCGTTGTCCGGGCGGTGTGTTTGGGATCATTGTCATGCTGAAAGACCCAGCCACATTTCATCTTCAATGCCCTTGCTGATGGAAGGAGGTTTGCACTCAAAATCTCACGATACATGGCCCCATTCATTCTTTCATGTACATGGATCAGTCGTCCTGTTCCCTTTGCAGAGAAACATCCCCAAAGCATGATGTTGCCACCCCCATGCTTCACAGTAGGTATGGTATTCTCTCTCCTCCAAACACGACAAGTTGTGTTTCTACCAAACAGTTCTACTTTGGTTTCATCTGACCATATGACATTCTCCCAATCTGCATCTGGATCATCCAAATGCTCTCTAGCATACTTCAGACGGGCCCGGACATGTACTGGCTTAAGCAGGGGGACACATCTGGCACTGCAGGATCTGAGTCCCTGGCAGCGTAGTGTGTTACTGATGGTAGCCTCTGTTACGTTGGTCCAGCTCTCTGCAGGTCATTCACTAGGCCCCCCGTGTGGTTCTGGGATGTTTGCTCACCGTTCATGTGATCATTTTAAACCCAAATCGTGAGATCTTGCGTGGAGCCCCAGATCGAGGGAGATTATCAGTGGTCTTGTATGTCTTCCATTTTCTAATTATTGCTCCCACAGTTGATTTCTTCGCACCAAGCTGCTTGCCTTTTGCAGATTCAGTCTTCCCATCCTGGTGCAGGTCTACAATTTTGTTTCTGGTGTCCTTCGACAGCTCTTTGGTCTTCACCATAGTGGAGTTTGGAGTGTGACTGTTTGAGGTTGTGGACAGGTGTCTTTTATACTGATAACAAGTTCAAACAGGTGCCATTAATACAGGTAATGAGTGGAGGACAGAGGAGCCTCTTAAAGAAGAAGATACAGGAATGTAAGAGCCAGAAATCTTGCTTGTTTGTAGGTGAATAAATACTTATTTTCCACCATAATTTGCAAATAAATTCTTTCCAAATCAGACAATGTGATTGTCTGGATTTGTTTCCACATTTTGTCTCTCATAGTTGAGGTATACCTATGATGAAAATTACAGGCCTCTCTCATCTTCTTAAGTGGGAGAACTTGCACAATTGGTTACTGACTAAATACTTTTTTTCCCCACTGTACATGTGTCTTTATCTTAAATCTGTAGGTATAATCAGATCTCATTACTGTATCACACTCTGTACATATACATGTGTCTTTATCTTATATGTGTAGGTATAATCAGATCTCATTACTGTATCACACTCTGTACATATACATGTGTATTTATCTTATATCTGTAGGTATAATCAGATCTTATTACTTTATCACATTGTGTACATATACATGTGTCTTTATCTTATATCTGTAGGTATAATCAGATCTCAATACTTTATCACATTTTGTACATACACATGTGTCTTTATCTTATATCTGTAGGTATAATCAGATCTCATTACTGTATCACACTGTATACATATACATGTGTCTTTATCTTATATCTGTAGGTATAATCAGATCTGAATACTTTATTACACTGTGTACATATACATGTGTCTTTATCTTATATCTGTAGGTATAATCAGATCTGAATACTTTATTACACTGTGTACATATACATGTGTCTTTATCTTATATCTGTAGGTATAATCAGATCTCAATACTTTATCACACTGTGTACATATACATGTGTCTTTATCTTATATCTGTATTTATAATCAGATCTCATTACTTTATCACACTGTGTACATATACATGTGTCTTTATCTTATATCTGTAGGTATAATCAGATCTCATTACTTTATCACACTGTGTAAATACACCTTCTTCTTTTTCTTATATCTGTAGGTATAATCAGTTCTCATTACTTTATCACATTGTGTACATATACACGTGTCTCTATCTTATATCTGTAGGTATAATCAGAACTCATTACTTTATCACATTGTGCACATATACTTGTGTCTTTATCTTATATCTGTAGGTACATTCAGATCTCATTACTTTATTACATTATGTACATATACATGTGTCTTTATTTTATATCTGTAGGTGTTATCAGATCTCATTACTGTATCACATTGTGTACATATACATGTGTCTTTATTTTATATCTGTAGGTGTAATCAGATCTCATTACTTTATCACATTGTGCACAAATATATGTGTATTTATCTAATATCTGTAGGTATAATCAGATCTCATTATTTTATCACACTGTGTACATATACATGCGTCTATCTTATATCTGTAGGTATAATCAGATCTCATTACTTTATCACACTGTGTACATATACATGTGTCTTTATCTTATATCTGTAGGTATTGTGGCAAACCTAGCCACTTCTGGACTATAATGTAAGAAAGGTTGTCTATAGGCTGTATTGTGTGCTATGTAGATGTGACAGACCCTTCTGCCAGTACTGAAGGAGTTAACTGTGTTCAACTTTAAGAAGCTATTGTGTACTGTCATTAAAGTTAGTGATAAACAGTCCATTGTTTAATCATCCTCAGAGAGCAGATGCCTAGTTGATAAGAAAAGCCAAATGTGTTTTGTGTTTAAGTTTTTATCTACCTAAGTAAAGTAATGTGATCTGTCCAAGGGTGTGGGCCCTCCATCTAATGTACAACATTCTTTCAACACCCCCATCTGGGGGGGTCAGACCTGCATAAATACTAGGCATAGCCTTTTAATAAATGTCATTCTGTTTTAAACCTGAAAACTGGCTGGGTTGTGAATTGCTGATTCCCTATGCAGGACATTGTTCCCTGGTGTTAACCCTTGGTATCCTGTTGGTACCATTACAATTGGTGGCAAGCGACGGAATGAACCTTATCGCCCAGAAGAGCAACTACACAAGCCAGTAACCTCAGGAAGAGGGGGATTACTACAATACTGACTAAGATGGAAGGAGTACCAGGGACCGAAGTGAATGGAGATGGATTATTCTAAGCTAAAGAGACAAACGTTAAAGGAACTGCTAGAAGCCAGGGGAAAGATAGCCAGCAGCAAACCCAAGGCTATATTAATTGCTGAGCTGATGGAGGGAGACAGAGCTTGCAGCGCTATGCCTCCAGCAGCCATGGAGGAGACCCTATACCAGAGGGAAATGAGGACCAGGCTGGAATTTTTACCCCAACCTGTACCACGGGATATGCTATCCGTGGTAATGGCAGATGTGCAGGAGTACGTGATGGAACACAGTCCGCGGAATGCATCCTCCCGAGCAGAATCCATTTTGGATGCACTCAGCAACCCAGTAAGACCCAAAATCCCATACCATGCCTTTAAAATGTTTTGTGAGGAGAAGGATGAGATCGATGGATATTTACAGGATTTTGAGAGACTGTGCGAGTTACATGATTTGGAGCAGTCCGTATGGGTGCCGGTGCTAGCAGGCAAGCTAGCCGGTAGAGCAGCGGAAGCGTATCGCGCTGTACCCAGGGAGGACAGCAAGGATTACGTTAAAGTGAAGAGAGCGATCTTGGAAAGATATGCCATTACCCCAGAGGCATACCGGAGCAAGTTTAGAGGCCTGCGCAAGCCAGAAAGAGATTCACATGCAGAGTGGGCCCACAAGCTGGATCAAGCATCTCAAGGGTGGATACAGGCCAGCCAAGCTACCACCATGGAAGAATTGCGACAACTGATGCTGTTGGAGCAATTCTTTAACAGCTTGTCCCCAGAAGCCCAAGAATGGGTGAGAGATCGAAAACCCCTCACCTTAACCGAAGCAGCCAGATTAGCAGATCAGCATTTTGATGCCAGGAGGCACCATGGACTACAGCCTAACAACCCCACAGCGGCACCTTTTTGCCCAGCCCCAGGGAATCCACCACCCCCCTCACGATACAACGGACGGGCGAATATACAATGCCACACCTGCAAGCAGTGGGGACATATGGCACGTGAGTGCACCCAAAATTGGAGGAGACAAGCTTGGAACCAGGTCAGACAGAACCTGGCCCCAAGGGCGGCTGCTCACCATTACCAAACGGAGCCAGCCGCTCATGAGGTGTTGAGCACCCAAGCCGAGGAACCCCTGGGAATTCTGCATAAGGTGATGTCGGTCCGGGCCACCGATAACCGGGAACATCACCGCCAGCTGGTGACCGTAGAGAGGAAGGAGGTCCAGGGACTTCGGGATTCGGGAGCTACTTTAACCCTGATAGCTCCCCATTTGGTGCCAGATACAGCACACACTGGCGGATCCGCGGCAGTACGAGGGGCAGGGGGAGCGGTATACCGATTGCCCACTGCTAGAGTGGAGTACAGACCCCCAGTCACCCCAGCAGCTGCCAGTTACCAGCCCCCGGTGCACCGCTATACCACACGGCCTCCGGCCACGAACTACCCTCAGAGAGCCCGGTTCAATTTGTGGGGCTACTCACAACCTATTTGGTGCTGGATGTAAGCAACTAGGGCACAAAATACCAGAGTGTCCCCTAAACGCAGCGAATCAAGCACAGTCCTGGAGAAGACCCGCCGGCGGAATCCCACATAATCCTCAGCCTGCGGCCCGCTACGTAGAGGCGCCAGAATGCTGGAGCAGCCTACATGAAGCAGACCCCGTGCAAGCTGCCCACCGGAATAACCAGCAACGGGTTAAAGTGAATGGGAAGGAGGTCAGTGGTCTACGGGATACTGGTGCTACCATGACCTTGCTTCAAGAGAACTTGGTGTCTGAGAAACAGCACACTGGAGACACTGTGGCTGTGAGGGTAGCAGGGGGCATTGTATTTCGCCTACCTGTTGCCAGGGTACATTTGGATTGGGGAGTGGGCGCTAGACCTGTGAATGTGGGGGTCAAGAAGGACTTACCTGCTGATGTTCTCCTTGGAAATGACTTGGCCCCCCTTGTTTCTGCCTATGCTCCCATGGGTCCCACTGATGTTAACCCTGTGACTACCCAAGCCCAGTCCCTCCGGAAAGAGGTACATTTTAACCGTGGTGGACTACACCACTAGGTACCCCGAGGCCATTGCTCTCTCCAACATCCATGCAGAGACGGTAGCTGAAGCCTCAATAAAAATATTTTCCCGGGTAGGGTTCCCCCAGGAGATAATATCGGATAGGGGCACCCAGTTTACCACAGAGGTGACCCAACAACTAAAGACTGCTCTAACTAATGCGCCTGTACTTGCTGCACCCGATCCCACTAAAAGATTTCTTATTCACACAGACGCTTCAATGTTTGGAGTGGGGGCAGTGCTGAGCCAAGTTGGAGCAGATGGCGGAGAACACCCCGTAGCTTACTTGAGCCGAAAGTTGTTGCCCCGTGAAGTAAGCTACGCCGCCATCGAAAAAGAATGCCTGGCCGTGGTGTGGGCCCTCAAAAAGTTGCAGCCGTATCTGTATGAACAACCTTTTTCCTTACTCACAGATCACAAGCCGTTGGTGTGGCTGAACCGTGTGGCCGGGGACAATGCCAGGCTGCTGCGCTGGAGTTTGGCGCTGCAGCCCTTTGACTTTACAATCCATTACCGCCCAGGGAAACAAAACGGTAACGCCGATGGGTTGTCCAGACAAACTGAACTTGAAAAGTGATCTGTGAGTACTTTCCCGGACATCCCCAAGCCGATCCGTTGGGATCAGACTGTGTATGCCGGCTTGGTTCTGGGGGAGCATTGTGGCAAACCTAGCCACTTCTGGACTATAATGTAAGAAAGGTTGTCTATAGACTGCATTGTGTGCTATGTAGATGTGACAGACCCTTCTGTCAGTACTGAAGGAGTTAACTGTGTTCAACTTTAAGAAGCTATTGTGTACTGTCATTAAAGTTAGTGATAAACAGTCCATTGTTTAATCACCCTCAGAGAGCAGATGCCTAGGTGATAAGAAAAGCCAAATATGTTTTGTGTTTAAGTTGTTATCTGCCTAAGTAAAGTAATGTGATTCTATTGTGGCCTGTCCAAGGGTGTGGTCCCTCCATCTAATGTACAACATTCTTTCAACCCCCCCATCTGGGGGGTCAGACCTGCATAAATACTAGGCATAGCCTTTTAATAAATGTCATTCTGTTTTAAACCTGAAAACTGGCTGGGTTGTGAATTGCTGATTCCCTATGCAGGACATTGTTCCCTGGTGTTAACCCTTGGTATCCTGTTGGTACCGTTACAGGTATAATCAGATCTCATTACTTTATCACACTGTGTACATATACATGTTTCTGTATCTTATATCTGTAGGTATAATCAGATCTTATTACTTTATCACACTGTGTACATATACATGTGTCTTTATCTTATATATGTAGGTATAATAAGATCTCATTGTAGCGGGTCTCGGTACCTGTAAGGATCATAAATGTGCAAAAAACATCTATCAATATGTATCTGGAAACTAAGTAAGCTGTATTGTAATAACATATATTTATAGAGATTATGATTGGTTTTGTTTCACCTGATTTACCTAGTAATGAACTAGGTAACCCAAAGTGATATTTAGTTTTAGCCACTCTGCAGGTAGTAAGTATATCTAGGTAAAACATACCATTACCTAATGTGGCAGTGCGTTAGATAGAGTAAGCATGGAAATAATAAGGACAGTGGAGATTATGCAATGTAATATGATAACAAAATTACCAGTTATTGAAGCTAAGAGTATCCGGGGAAGAACTGGAAAGATTGGACTGAGAGGCAAATGAATTACTTAGTTTATACCGTCTAACCTGATCCGGAGTGGGAGAGAAGCCGGAGAGCTGCAGCGGCGTCAGCGTGGCTTAGAGGCTGTGAGTCACTGAGAGGCAGAGTGGAGATGCGGGCGGTAGCTGATGACGTATCGGCGCTCCGGTAGATGGAAAGTAAGTCTCAGCAGTGGAAAGCAATGCAGGATGCAATGCGGACAAATCGTAGGTCAGGAAAAAACAGGGAGTCCTGATATTCGTGTGGCAGGTAGCTTAGAGCAGTGCTAAAGATGAGTAGAACTCAATTAACCAGCAAAGGTAGCTGGGAGATCCGTGTTTAAATAAGCAAAATTGAGTAAGAGGGAGGATCCAACCAGAGGCACAGAGAGTTAACCCTTACAGAGCCCCCCACTTAAAGAACCACAGCGAGGTTCAGGGCTTAGGACGATCAGGATTACGTCTATGGAATAAGGAGACCAACCTTGGAGCAGAGAGATTGGATGCAGGTTCCCAGGAGTCGTCCTGATGCCCAAAACCTTTCCAATGTACGAGATAAAAGAGTTCCCCACGTCTGAAGCGAGAGTCCAAAATACTATGAACTTCATATTGATCATCAGGAGGCACAGCAACAGCTGAGTGCAGCGGAGCCGTATCAGCAGGCGGATGATTGCAAAGTTTAACCAAAGAGACGTGGAAAGTCGGATGGATCTTGAATGATGATGGAAGCTGCAAAGTCACTAACTGGACTAGGAACGTGTAGGATGCGGTAGGGTCCAATGAACAACTTGCCCAATTTTTTACATGGATATGGTATTCTCAAATTCTTTGTGGACAACCAAACAAATTGTCCAACGGTGTAACATGGGCTAGCTCGATGCCGTAGATCGTAGTATCATCGTTGAGACGCTTGAGCTTGGAGTATGTTGTCATGTACAATAGAAAGAGTGGTAGAGATGTCATTCACTAAATCATTCACCTGAGGACAGGGAGTCTCCACCCTGGGTAGTAGCGAGAATGGAGGATGGAGTCCATAATTCAGGTAGAAGGGACTGAAACCAGTGGTAGAACTTTGGTGGTTATTATAGGCAAATTCTGCCAAAGGTAGAAACGTAGCCCAAGAGTCCTGTCGGTGTGAGCAATAGCACCGCAAGTACTGCTCTAGCCACTGATTAACCCTTTCCGTCTGGCCATTCGTCTGTGGATGGTAGGAAGTGCTCAGTTTGCGTTCGATGTGAAGAGCCTCACAAAGATTTTTCCAAAATTTGGACGTGAATTGAGATCCTCGATCACTTAAAAAAGCCTTAGGTATACCATGAAGACGAATGACATTCTGAATGATTAAATCACAAGTCTGTTTTGAAGTGGGTACCGATGCAACAGGGACGAAATGTGCCATCTTAGAGAGAACATCGACAACTACAAGGATCACAGAGTACCCATTAGACACTGGAAGGTCAACAATAAAATCCATTGAAACCATTTCCCAAGACCTGTGTGGTACAGGTAAGGATTGAAGTAGTCCCATTGGGAGTTGTTTAGAATGCTTAGAGGTGGCACATGTTGTACAGCGAGCTAAAAATTCTTTCAAGTCAGAGATCATAGTAGGCCACCAATAGGATCTCTTAAGTAGTTCACTAGTTTTTGCTTTACCCATGTGTCCTGCTAAAGGAGGGTTATGTACGGACCTAAGAATATCTGTACGAAGGGTAGAAGGTACATATAATTTACCTTCCTTATATAGTAGGCCTTCCGAACCTCTGATGAGGCCGGGTATGGGTAAAGATGTATCACACTTCATGGCATCACTGAATATTTGATTTGATTCAGTGAGTAAGCCCAGGATACAGTGTTTAGGAATAATTGTAGAAGGTAGATTCTCAGTAGGCGTCTTTTGTCCTTGCCTAGAAAGAGCATCAGCCTTACCATTTTTAGTGCCAGGTCTATAGGTGATAACATACTGGAATCGTGAAAAATACAAACTCCAGCGGAGTTGTCTGGAGGACAGAGTACGGTTGGTTTGTAGGTACTGGAGGTTTTTGTGATCCGTATAAATAACTGTGTGATCCGTATAAATAACTGTGGGATGAGTTGATCCTTCCAATAAATGTCTCCATTGATCGAAAGAGCATTTGATAGCAAGTAATTCTTTTTCTCCGACGGGATAGTTTAACTCAGCTGGTTGCATTAACCTTGAAAAATAGGCCACTGGATGGAGAGGGTCCTTGAATGACTTCCTCTGTGAAAGAACGGCTGCGATGGCAAAATCTGAAGCATCAACCTCCAATATGAACTGTTTATCCATATCTGGGTATTGAAGAATAGGAGCAGTAGTAAATTTGAATTTGAGCAAATCAAAGACAGATTGTGTCTGTGTGGTCCAATTGAATGGATGATCCAACTTGGTGAGTTCAGTTAAGGGCTTGGTTATAGCAGCAAAACCTGGTATGAATTTACGGTAAAAATTAGAGAATCCTAGGAAGCGTTGTACATCTTTCCTATTATGGGGGGTTGGCCAATCGAGAATTGCTTGAATTTTGTCATTCTGCATCTTAATACCAGAAGGGGATATCTGATACCCTAAGAAAGAGATTTCGGTAGACTCGAATGTACACTTTTCGAGTTTAGCGTACAAATTGTTTTTTCGTAATCTAGATAAGACTTCTTTTACATGTAGTCTATGTTGTTCAAGATTTTGGGAAAAAATTAGTATATCGTCAAGATAAACGACAATGTAAACGTCCAGCACATCCCTGAATAGGTCATTGATCAGACACTGAAATGTAGCTGGAGCATTACAGAGTCCGAATGGCATCACTGTATACTCAAATAACCCATAACGGGTTCGGAATGCAGTGAGCCACTCATCTCCAGCCCTCATTCGTATCAGATTGTAGGCACCACGGAGATCTAACTTAGTGAAAACCGTGGCACCTCGTAATCTTTCTATTAACTCTGGGATAAGTGGTAGGGGGTATTTATTTTTTCGAGTACGCTTATTAAGCTCTCTGTAGTCAATGATGGGTCTCAAGGAGCCATCCTTATTTGTTACAAAAAATATACCTGACCCCGCAGGGGAGGTACTGGGTCTTATGAAACCCTTTTTTAAGTTATCATCAATGTAATTTTTTAAGTGTTCCAATTCAGGCTTTGAGAGTGGGTATATATGCCCAAATGGAATGCTAACACCTGGGAGTAAATCAATCGGGCAGTCATATGCCCTATGGGGTGGTAAGGACTCTGCGTCTTTTTTGTTAAAAACATCAGAAAATTCAGCGTACTGAGGTGGCAAAACAGAGTCATCGATGTGCAAGATATTTAAATCATTATTGGTTTTGGAAGCATTTTGATTATTAGGAAAAGTAAGACTGCAGTCAGCCCAGTTTATGTAAGGTTTATGTGTACATAACCAATCAATACCAAGTATGATATTGAACATAGTTGAGGAGATCACATCAAAAGACAAAGCTTCAGAAACCTGAGGATTAAAAATTACCTGTAGGGGGATGGTGTGATGAACTACAGGACCAGACGAGAGTAAGGTGCCATCAATAACCTTGACAGAGACTGGGGTATGCTTATTCACAACTGGAATTTTATTTTTAATCACAAAATCTAGATCAACAAAGTTTCTACATGCACCAGTATCCACAATAGCTTCAGTGGTGATCTTGTGCTGATCCCACTGCAAAATAAGAGGAATTGTTATGTAAGTAGTATTACTAGATTTAGTTAGAAGGCTAACTGAGGAATCCAATATCTTACCCTTCTTATTCTTCAATAGAACTGGACAGTCCTTAACGTCATGGGTAGGACAGGCACAATACATGCATAACTTTAATTGCTTCCTTCTGGACTTTTCTTGAGTGGTCAAGGGCCCTTTAAGGATTCCTATATCCATAGGTTGGGGTGAGTCTCTTGGTTGATACGAGGTGGTAGGAAGATAACTTTTAGAATAATTAGCCCTTTCAGTTCGCCTTTCCCTGAGGCGCCTGTCTATACTAATGGTCAAGGCAAAAAAATCTTCTAAGGAAGCAGGTATTCCAATGCGTGACAGTTCGTCCTTGATCTCTTCAGAAAGACCCAGTCTAAACTGAGTCTTGAGGGAAACCTCATTCCATTCTGAGTCTCTGGCATATATTTTGAATTGTGTAATGTAAGTTTCTACATGATTCTTTTTCTGCTTGAGTGACCGCAAGGCATTTTCTGCAGAAACCTGCCTATAAGGGTCATCATACAAAGCTGACATTTGTGTAAAAAAGGTAGCAAGAGAACCCAAAATGGGATCTTCAGACTCATAGAATGTATCTGCCCAGGCCCTAGCCTCCCCCCGGAGGTAAGAAATCACAGTAAGAACTCTAGATCTTTCTGATGGGTAGGTTCTGGGCTTCATTTCAAACATTAACATACAGGAGTTTTTAAATTCCCTGAATTGGGAACGTTCTCCAGAGAATTTTTCTGGGGGAGAGACTAGGGGCTCAGGGTGAATTTCTGCAGTTGCAGGTTTAGGAGCGAGAACTTCCCTTAAACAGGCTTTTAGAGCCTGGTTTTCAACCTGCAGTTCATGGAAGGAATTGGATAAAGTGTCCATCCTTTCAGACAATGTTTGTATCCTATTACATATTGTTTCTTGATCCATAATCCTAGTTTATTCAGGAAATTCTATAGGAACAAAATAAAGTTTCAACTCTAGTTCCTATCACTCTTAAGGCTGGTTAATTCTGTAAGGATCATAAATGTGCAAAAAACATCTATCAATATGTATCTGGAAACTAAGTAAGCTGTATTGTAATAACATAGATTTATAGAGATTATGATTGGTTTTGTTTCACCTGATTTACCTAGTAATGAACTAGGTAACCCAAAGTGATATTTAGTTTTAGCCACTCTGCAGGTAGTAAGTATATCTAGGTAAAACATACCATTACCTAATGTGGCAGTGCGTTAGATAGAGTAAGCATGGAAATAATAAGGACAGTGGAGATTATGCAATGTAATATGATAACAAAATTACCAATTATTGAAGCTAAGAGTATCCGGGGAAGAACTGGAAAGATTGGACTGAGAGGCAAATGAATTACTTAGTTTATACAGTCTAACCTGATCCGGAGTGGGAGAGAAGCCGGAGAGCTGCAGCGGCGTCAGCGTGGCTTAGAGGCTGTGAGTCACTGAGAGGCAGAGTGGAGATGTGGGCGGTAGCTGATGACGTATCGGCTGATACGTTAGTGAGGTTTAGCTGAAGTCCTCGGAGCGCTCCGGTAGATGGAAAGTAAGTCTCAGCAGTGGAAAGCAATGCAGGATGCAATGCGGACAAATCGTAGGTCAGGAAAAAACAGGGAGTCCTGATATTCGTGTGGCAGGTAGCTTAGAGCAGTGCTAAAGATGAGTACAACTCAATTAACCAGCAAAGGTAGCTGGGAGATCCGTGTTTAAATAAGCAAAATTGAGTAAAAGGGAGGATCCAACCAGAGGCACAGAGAGTTAACCCTTACAGTACCCCAGACTGGGTATACCCGCTAAGGTCAGCTTCCTCCCACCAAACTCCAACCCATGAACCTCCACCGGATACCTGCCACTATTAGAATAACGGCCGCTGCTAGTATTTTATACATATACAGTGGGGAAAAAAGTATTTAGTCAGCCACCAATTGTGCAAGTTCTCCCACTTAAGAAGATGAGAGAGGCCTGTAATTTTCATTATAGGTATACCTCAACTATGAGAGACAAAATGTGGAAACAAATCCAGACAATCACATTGTCTGAATTGGAAATAATTTATTTGCAAATTATGGTGGAAAATAAGTATTTGGTCAATATCAAAAGTTCATCTCAATACTTTGTTATATATCCTTTGTTGGCAATGACAGAGGTCAAACTTTTTCTGTAAGTCTTCACAAGGTTGCCACACACTGCTGCTGGTATGTTGGCCCATTCCTGCATACAGATCTCCTCTAGAGCAGTGATGTTTTGGGGCTGTCGCTGGGCAACAAGGACTTTCAACTCCCTCCAAAGGTTTTCTATGGGGTTGAGATCTGGAGACTGGCTAGGCCACTCCAGGACCTTGAAATGCTTCTTACGAAGTCACTCCTTCATTGCCCGGGCGGTGTGTTTGGGATCATTGTCATGCTGAAAGACCCAGCCACATTTCATCTTCAATGCCCTTGCTGATGGAAGGAGGTTTGCACTCAAAATCTCACGATACATGGCCCCATTTATTCTTTCATGTACATGGATCAGTCGTCCTGTTCCCTTTGCAGAGAAACAGCCCCAAAGCATGATGTTGCCACCCCCATGCTTCACAGTAGGTATGGTGTTCTCTCTCCTCCAAACACGACAAGTTGTGTTTCTACCAAACAGTTCTACTTTGGTTTCATCTGACCATATGACATTCTCCCAATCTGCTTCTGGATCATCCAAATGCTCTCTAGCATACTTCAGATGGGCCCGGACATGTACTGGCTTAAGCAGGGGGACACATCTGGCACTGCAGGATCTGAGTCCCTGGCAGCGTAGTGTGTTACTGATGGTAGCCTCTGTTACGTTGGTCCAGCTCTCTGCAGGTCATTCACTTGGCCCCCCCGTGTGGTTCTGGGATGTTTGCTCACCGTTCATGTGATCATTTTGACCCCACATCGTGAGATCTTGCGTGGAGCCCCAGATCGAGGCAGATTATCAGTGGTCTTGTATGTCTTCCATTTTCTAATTATTGCTCCCACAGTTGATTTATTTGCACCAAGCTGCTTGCCTATTGCAGATTCAGTCTTCCCAGCCTGGTGCAGGTCTACAATTTTGTTTCTGGTGTCCTTCGACAGCTCTTTGGTCTTCACCATAGTGGAGTTTGGAGTGTGACTGTTTGAGGTTATGGACAGGTGTCTTTTATACTGATAACAAGTTCAAACAGGTGCCATTAATACAGGTAATGAGTGGAGGACAGAGGAGCCTCTTAAAGAAGAAGATACAGGTATGTGAGAGCCAGCAATCTTGCTTGTTTGTAAGTGATGAAATACTTATTTTCCACCATAATATGCAAATAAATTATTTCCAAATCAGACAATGTGATTGTCTGGATTTGTTTCCACATTTTGTCTCTCATAGTTGAGGTATACCTATGATGAAAATTACAGGCCTCTCTCATCTTCTTAAGTGGGAGAACTTGCACAATTGGTGGCTGACTAAATACTTTTTTCCCCCACTGTACATGTGTCTTTATCTTATATCTGTAGGTATACTCAGATCTCATTACTGTATCACATTGTGTACATATACATGTGTCTTTATCTTATATCTGTAGGTATAATCAGATCTCATTACTGTATCACATTGTGTACATATACATGTGTCTGTATCTTATATCTGTAGGTATAACCAGATCTCATTACTGTATCACATTGTGTACATATACATGTGTCTTTATCTTATATCTGTAGGTATAATCAGATCTCATTACTGTATCACATTGTGTACATATACATGTGTCTTTATCTTATATATGTAGGTGTAATCAGATCTCATTACTTTATCACATTGTATACAACATATACATGTGTCTTTATCTTTATCTGTAGGTATAATCAAATCTCATTATTTTATCACATTGTGTACATATACATGTGTCTTTATCTTATATCTGTAGGTATAATCAGATCTCATTACTGTATCACACTGTGTACATATACATGTGTCTTTATCTTATATCTGGAGGTATAATCAGATTTCATTACTGTATCACACTGTGTACATATACATGTGTCTGTATCTTATATCTGTAGGTATAATCAGATCTCATTCCTGTATCACACTGTATACATATACATGTGTCTTTATCTTATTTCTGTAGGTATAATCAGATCTCATTACTGTATCACACTGTGTACATATACATGTGTCTTTATCTTATATCTGTAGGTATAATCAGATCTCATTACTGTATCACACTGTATACATATACATGTGTCTTTATCTTATTTCTGTAGGTATAATCAGATCTCATTACTTTATCACACTGTGTACATATACATGTGTCTTTATCTTATACCTGTAGGTATAATCAGATCTCATTACTGTATCACACTGTGTACATATACATGTGTCTTTATCTTATATCTGTAGGTATAATCAGATCTCATTACTGTATCACACTGTGTACATATACATGTGTCTGTATCTTATATCTGTAGGTATAATTAGATCTCATTACTGTATCACATTGTGTACATATACATATGTCTTTATCTTATATCTGTAGGTATAATCAGATCTCATTACTGTATCACATTGTTTACATATACATGTGTCTGTATCTTATATCTGTAGGTATAATCAGATCTCATTACTGTATCACATTGTGTACATATACATGTGTCTTTATCTTATATCTGTAGGTATAATCAGATCTCATTACTGTATCACATTGTGTACATATACATGTGTCTGTATCTTTATCTGTAGGTATAATCATATCTCATTATTTTATCACATTGTGTACATATACATGTGTCTTTATCTTATATCTGTAGGTATAATCAGATCTCATTACTGTATCACATTGTGTACATATACATGTGTCTTTATCTTATATCTGTAGGTATAATCAGATCTCATTACTTTATCACATTGTGTACATATACATGTGTCTGTATCTTATATCTGTAGGTATAATCAGATCTCATTACTTTATCACATTGTGTACATATACATGTGTCTGTATCTTATATCTGTAGGTATAATCATATCTCATTATTTTATCACATTGTGTACATATACATGTGTCTTTATCTTATATCTGTAGGTATAATCAGATCCTATTACTGTATCACATTGTGTACATATACATGTGTCTGTATCTTATATCTGTAGGTATAATCAGATCTCATTACTTTATCACATTTGGTAGATATACATGTGTCTTTATCTTGCATCTGTTCGTAAACCATTCACTAATTCTTGTAGAGAACAATGAAAAATTAATATTTTATTACCTTATCTCTTCTATACCTCACTTAGAGGATTTCTTCTACTAATTATAGAAATAAAAAGCTTTTCCCACACTGCTCTTATGTGTAAAAAGAGCTCAGAGAGGAGAGAGAAGGGAATGTGTTACACTCAGGCTATAAATATACAAGAGACAGCGGCCAAGTCAAGGCGGAACGCGTGGGTACAGAGATTCTGCACTATTTTGAGTAGTGGAATTGGGTTCTGTTTGAGGGTCATTCAAGCCCAGTCTGTTAGGTTATACTAATCTAATAATCTATTATTAGCCCCTAGATAAAAATAATAACCTTCATTACATTTCTGCCATCCCTATAATTGCATAAATAATTTTACTGATTTTATTTATGTATCGACACCAGCACATACTGTACCACACCAGCACACTGTACCACCCTGAGACACACTGTACCACACCATCACACACTGTACCACACTGACACACACTATACTACACCAGCACACACTGTACCACACCATCACACACTGTGCCACCCTGGCACACACTGTACTACACCAGCAAACACTGTACCACACCATCACACACTCTGCCATCCTGGCACACACTGTACCACACCATCACACACTGTGCCACCCTCACACACATTGTACCACACCAGCACACAGTGTACCACACCATCACACACTGTGCACCCTGACACCCACTGTACCACACCAGCACATACTGTCCCCCACCAGAAACACACTGTTCCACCCTGAAACACACTGTACCACACCAGCACACACTGCATCACACAAGCACATTCTGTACCACACCAGCACATACTGTACCACACCAGCAACACACTGTACCACACCAGAAAACTCTTTACCACATCAGCAACACACTTTGCCACCCTTAAACACACTGTACCACACCAGCACACACTGTACCACACCAGCACACACTGTGCCACACCAGCACACACTGTACCACCCTGACACACACTGTACCACACCAGCACACACTGTACCACCCAACACACACTGTACCACACCAGCACACTCTGTGCCATACCAACACACTGTGCCACACCAACACACACTGTACCACATCAACACACACAGTAGCACACCAGCACACACTGTACCACACCAGCAACATACTGTGCCACCCCAGCACACACTGTAAAACACCAGAACACACTGTGCCACACCATCACACACTGTACCACCCGACACACACTGTACCACACCAGCAAGCACTATGCCACACCAGCACACACTGTACCACCCTGACACACACTGTACCACAACAGCACACACTGTACCACACCAGCAACACTGTACCACCCTGACACACACTGTACCACACCAACACACTCTGTGCCATACCTGCACACACTGTGCACACCAGCGCACATTTTACCACATCAACACATACTGTACCACACCAGCACACTCTGTGCCGCCCCAAAACATACTCTACCACACCAGCACACACTGTGCCACACCAGCACACATTGTGCCACACAAGCATACTCTGTGCCACCCGACACACACTGTGCCACACCAGCACACACTTTGCCACCTGACACACTGTACCACACCAGCACACACTGTACCAACCCAACACACACTGTACCACACCAGCACACACTCTGCCACCCCAACACAAACTGTACCACACTAACACACACTGTGCCAACCCAATACACACTAAACCACACCAGCACAGACTGTGCCACCCCATGCAAGCTTTTTACACACTGTGCCAACCCAGTACACACTATACCACATCAGCACACACTGTACCATACCATTTGCTACCCAAACACACTCTGTACCACCCCAACACACACTGTGCCAACCCAACTCTCACGATGCGACCAGATGCAAGCTTTTACACAATTCAATACCCCAACACACACTGTGCCACCCTAAGTAAACTTGCACATCTGGTGTGCTCCTGAGCCACCAAAAGTAAACTTGCACACTTGTTGCCCTCTTGTGCATTTCCAGAAAAACTCGGACACCTTGCACAGTGCTATGTCACCTCACAGACTTGGAGCATTCCAGTGACACTCAAGACAAACTTGCACAAACAGAACACTTTCATGCCACCCCAGGTCAGTTTGTACAATTGATGCCTTACTGTGCCACTTCTCACAGACTTGCACCACTGGAGCACACCCTTACTACTCAGGAAACACTTCCATATCCAGTGCACCACCATGATAACAGGCAAATTCAAACATGGCACACTTCTATGCCACCCCTGACAAACTCACAATCCAGCATTAGAGCAGACAAATTCACATTCCCATGCCTCTCCTAGACACACTTATACACTACTCACATTCCCATGCCTCTCCATGCACACTTATACACTTACTCACATTCCCATGCCTCTCCAGGCACACTTATACACTACTCACATTCTCATGCCTCTCCATGCACACTTATACACTACTCACATTCTCATGCCTCTCCATGCACACTTATACACTACTCACATTCTCATGCCTCTCCATGCACACTTATACACTACTCACATTCTCATGCCTCTCCATGCACACTTATACACTACTCACATTCTCATGCCTCTCCATGCACACTTATACACTACTCACATTCTCATGCCTCTCCATGCACACTTATACACTACTCACATTCTCATGCCTCTCCATGCACACTTATACACTACTCACATTCTCATGCCTCTCCATGCACACTTATACACTACTCACATTCCCATGCCTCTCCATGCACACTTATACACTACTCACATTCTCATGCCTCTCCATGCACACTTATACACTACTCACATTCTCATGCCTCTCCATGCACACTTATACACTACTCACATTCTCATGCCTCTCCATGCACACTTATACACTACTCACATTCTCATGCCTCTCCATGCACACTTATACACTACTCACATTCCCATGCCTCTCCATGCACACTTATACACTACTCACATTCTCATGCCTCTCCATGCACACTTATACACTACTCACATTCTCATGCCTCTCCATGCACACTTATACACTACTCACATTCTCATGCCTCTCCATGCACACTTATACACTACTCACATTCTCATGCCTCTCCATGCACACTTATACACTACTCACATTCTCATGCCTCTCCATGCACACTTATACACTACTCACATTCTCATGCCTCTCCATGCACACTTATACACTACTCACATTCTATGCCTCTCCATGCACACTTATACACTACTCACATCCCCATGCCTCTCCATGCACACTTATACACTACTCACATTCTCATGCCTCTCCATGCACACTTATAAACTACTCACATTCCCATGCCTCTCCATGCACACTTATACACTTGAATCACATCCCCATGCCTCTCCAGTCACACTTATACAGTTTACTCATTCTGGCATCAGCCCCCAAAATCACACATGAACAGATCATCTGGTTAAGGGCTGCAACACGACTATCCAGCTGCTGATTGGCTCATCTGCTTTATAATTAGCGATGGCACAGGAGCCTACCAGCATCACAAGTTTACAATTTGTTTACTGCAGAGTGAAGACACATAGGCCAAGGGAAAGATTGTTGAAAAAAATGAAGCTCTGAAAAACTACAATGCAGCAATTTCAATATCCTTTAGTTTTGTTACATCAAAATACCTGTATCCCATTGCACATGTTGCAGAACAATGCTCATCAGTTCCTTCTGGCAGCCCAGGGGTTAAATGGTTGCTAATACTTTTATTATGGCCCTTACAAGATTAAACTGAATTCAGACTATAATGCCAGAAAATTGCACTGCTCTCTGTTTCTTCTTAGTGTAGTTTTTTCAGACATCAAAGTTTTGTCTTTTTCTTCTTTCTAACTTCTCTTTCAGATTAGCTGCGTTAATGGCACATTGTTCCCAGATTCATATTTCCACAGGTATAGACCATTTAAGTTCTTAAGCACTAGGCCAAACACTTGCCAAGTAACCTTTCTTTCTGCGCTTTAGGAGCACAAAATATCCTGTTTGCTTATTAATTACAGGGTTGAACTCACAATTAGACTGCAGCTAAGCCCTTACATGCATGGAATGTGGGAGCACTTTGCAGAACTTCATCATACATTACCTGCAAAGTTGTATACAGCATGAATAATACAGATGACTGATCTTTAATAGGAATGGAATGCGTTGGCTAAATGCTTTCCCATACTTCACAGGTGACAGAAAGGAAACGACTGCACCTCACCTGTGGATTTCCAATAACTGTGGTTTTTAAGTTTATTGTCAAACTATCTTCAACCCAATAGCGTAAATCCAGATACTCTTCTGTAATGGGGCAGGCGACTTAAAACTTGCAAAGCAATTCATCTACAAAGATGGAAGATGAGACAAATTGTAACATATTCTTTGGTTATAGCTGTCTGGATATAACTGATCTGCTTGTGACCTGTGATCTGTTAATTAGTTTTGGCACTATGAAAATCTCTACGCTTTGCCGGAGGATAGTAACCTTTCAGCCTGCTGCAATTAATATAGTCACATTTTTATTTCAGGCCTCTGGCAGGTTTTTTTTTCATTTGTCTCCATCTTATTTCCTCAGAGGAACCAAACGATTTCTGTTTGAATGTGACTTGTGTCTGTCTATAAAACAACAAAACAATAACCAAGCTCATTTTAAAATAAATCTATCATTTTTACTACAAATGTTTCATTTTGTGGCAGTTTGATATAAGCTTGTTTCTTAAATAGTGATTTAAACAATGACATAAATAAAATAATGTTAAAAGCTCCAGACTCTGATTTAATTACTTATGATGCTTCTATAATGTTACTGAGGATTCTCCGCATTCTGTATTATTCCAACCCCGGCACAGAGTAAGGACGGATCTCTTCCTGAAAATCTTATAATTACTGCACATGAGGCCAACAGGTATTAGCTGCATAACAATAGAATCTTCCAACCATAATAACAACAACAACAACAACAACATATATTTGCAGTTCTAGCAATCAGCTCATCGTATAGCTATTTAAGGGGCATAATACTCGGGTGCTAAATCACTTGAAACTGATACAGTATAACTGTAACAAACTGACAGGAAAATATCACCTGAGCATCTCTATATAAAAAAGGAAGATATTTTACCTCACAATTTCAGCTCAGCAGAGTAAGTTCTGTGTAAACAGTTATACTCAGCTGCTGTCCAGCTGCAGGTAAAAAAAAAGAAGAAAAAAGAAGAAGAAATGAACAGCAGCCAATCAGCATCAGCAGTGCTGAGGTCATGAACTCTTTTACTGTGATCTCATGAGATTTCACTTAACTCTCATGAGATTTCATAGTAAACTTCCTTAAACTGAATAGGGAAATAATATGAGTGTGCATGAAGCTCACTCCCTTGCCTGTCCCGGGACAGACATACTGATTTGCTGCTTAAAGGGACATTAAACACTTTGAGATGGTAATATAAAATGATAAATTGTATATATAAAACAACTCTGCAATATACTTTCATTATTTATTTTGTCCTCTTTGCCTGTAATTCCATTCTGAAATTGAGAGCTTTTAAGTTCCTGTTAGAAATGGAAGTGCAGACCACTGTTAAATCCAGCACAACCATTGGCTGCACACTCTAGTGACCTATTTATAACTGACCCTAATTGGCCACAGCAGAGAAGGTTACACAAGTTACAACATGGCAGCTCCCAGTGTTTTATAGACACTAAAACTTTACACTTATTTTGTCACTTTTTAAACAACTAATGAAACTTTAAAAAATACATCTACATGTTAGTCATGGACTAATCTTTTCTATGAATGCATCATTCTATCTAGCATGTATTTAGTGTTTAATGTCCCTTAAAGTCCTTTGCAATGGGGTTTGAATACTTAGGACATTTTGAGGTAAAATATCTTTCTTTTTTACATAGAGATGTTCAGGTGATGTTTTCTAGTCAGCTTTTTACAGCTATGCTGCATCACTTTGAAGTGTTTCAACATTTGGGTATAATGGCCCTTTAAGTAAGTACCTAGAGAGTCTGGTAATTGCCATCTTTATATTGAGCAGGTTATCTAGAGTCCTGCACTTTAGTTTATGACTGAAGACCAATGAATTTAATGAGAGGTTTCAGGTCAGGTTTTCTGATCTATTGTTGATAGGCTGAGACAGGCCTTTGGGTGGAGTTATGTGTTTATTAGACAGGACCATGATGGGGAGGTATGCAATGAGTGGGCCCAGGATGTAGGTTGGTTGTAAGCTGGGTGAATAAGTCTGGGGGGTAACTAGGAAGTCCATTTTATTTATAACCTAGAGAGAATTGTGTGAAAGAGAGGCAAGGCTCCCAAATCATGATGATCCCACAAAATGAGGGACGGTTCGGAGCTCTGCAGTTTTACTGATAACTTTTTTTAGTAATGATACTAATGTATCATTGTTTTATCAACAATTACTTGAAATCCAAGGGATTAATTTCACCTCATTTTAATAAAGATTTTCTCCTCTTTAAAACAAAAGGTCTTGTTGATGTATGGGTTAATTTTTAGATAATTCTAAGAGCTTCTAAAAATCTAAACATGGTGTCTAATAGGTTAGATCAGTGCCTCTCAGTGTCAGGTAGACGTCTTGCTGCTTTAGGGCCCTTGTGGTTTGGAGTGGTTTGTTATTACACCTCACTCAGGTGGTCGGTCACTGACCATGGATGGACAGAGTAGAAGGAGTAACAGTATTATTAGAAGGGGAGTGGTGCAGCCCTGTGAGTGGCCCTCTAAAGAGCAACTGGAAATCTCACGCACGAGAGTACTTCTCTTTTAGTGGTCTCTGTAGGGGGGCTTTGTCTTGGTCTGCTGGGCTGCTGACCATCTGGCTATAGGTTTTTGTTTAAAACTTGTGTTACTGCCATCTATATTATTAAAATTAGACCGTTATTGTTCTGTCACCTAATAAACACGACTTGTTTGGTCTGTTCCCAATTCTTTATCTCTGTGTGTTTATTTGGGTGGCTGGATGGGGTTCTGATGGCAGTGGTGGTTCTAGAACATAATATTTGGTGGGCTAATTGGGGGATAACAAAGGTGTTATGCGTTTAACTAAATTTTGCTGTATATCTTTTTCTAATAATTTTAAGAGGTCACGGCAATAGAATTTGAACAAAACCAAGCTTTTAGAATTTTTTTATATGATGCAGTAAAACTGTCCACCTCTCCCGATGTTTGCCAGAAGCTTTTAGGTACTGGGAGGTCTAGGCTGAGTGAGGGAGCCTGGTTATGGGTGGAGCTCTGATAGAAAGCAGGTTCTGGGCCAGGCTGGGTGGTCTCTAGCTTTATTTAGGAAACAAGGATATTTATCAAGGCGGAAAGGATGGACAGAGGGGTAGAACCCAAGTACCATGTTAAAACCTTTTGATAATTAACTTATGACAAGGTTTTCTACAAGGTTAAAATTGCTTTGAATTGGAAAATCTTTGACAATAGAATACAATACATTTTGCCTAGGAATTCTGATGGAATAGAATTGATGACTTTTGTCGAATGTTGTTGTTTTTTCCCTGTATAAAAATGCCCTGAGTCTACTCTCTTTCGTGGTCTGCAGCTGTATCGCATCAAGACTGTAGCACGTCAATCTAATCTTGTGTGGCATAATTCAATATTGCTACTTTTTCATTGAAAGTAAAGCAAACAGAATTTCCTCGTTACAACAGAGATTATCTTTGTCATAGTTCTCTCATGAATCACAGTGAGCTCAGATCGGCACAAATACTAACATTTGTCATAAATGTCAGGATTTTGTTCAAAATTGTACACAGATGTTTTTTTCTTTGTTACTTAGAAGATTCCTGCTTAATAAAACAAGCTGTCGCCCAGCAGACGTCAGATACGTGTTTTAGTTAGAACATGCCTTTCATTCCAAAAAATGTTTGAAATATGGGTGTGTGTAGTTTTCATATTTTCAGGAGTTATGAAAATAAAGTGTTGTTGAGCGCATCGAACTAGATCTTCCCATCTATTAAGCAGAATTAATATTGTATTATATAAAAAGCCAATCCCCCTGCATAGTTTAGGTGCAGACCTCTCAATTTTTAACGTCATGTTTTTTTTTCCATTTTACTTTAAAAGAATATTTTGGTTTGAAATGAAATATTTCCGGGTCAAATATTTGGTCAATTTTTAATTATTGGGATATGAAAAAAAAAAAACCTTTTCAGTTGATGTCTCTAGTCCAGTTGTCTTCCTGGTCTCAGTGTTTTTTGCATTAGAGCATACTGACATAGGTTCGGTAGTGTGCATGTGCAGCATGTTTGCATAAGTGTCTCTAACAATGTATATGTATAGGGCTAGATTACAAGTGGCGAAATGCATTAACATATAATCCTTACCAGTTTTACCATTTTTTGCACTTACAAGTCCAAAGTTATTTTCATTGCACAAGCGCTAGTTTAGTGCACGCTAACATCTGCTTGTTAGATAGCACAGGTGTAATAATTCCCTCTAATAAAAGACTTCTATGGGGGTGCACACAAAAATTCATGTCAAATAGCAACTAACTGATAAACTGATGAAGTAGAAAAAAATCCCCCCCAAGTAGTGGGGTTCTTAATTTACTTTTGTTCTATTTAACACCTACAGTGGGACAAAAAAGTATTTAGTCAGCCACCAATTGTGCAAGTTCTCCCACTTAAGAAGATGAGAGAGGCCTGTAATTTTCATCATAGGTATACCTCAACTATGAGAGACAAAATGTGGAAACAAATCCAGACAATTACATTGTCTGATTTGGAAAGAATTTATTTGCAAATTATGGTGGAAAATAAGTATTTGGTCACCTACAAACAAGCAAGATTTCTGGCTCTCACATACCTGTATCTTCTTCTTTAAGAGGCTCCTCTGTCCTCCACTCATTACCTGTATTAATGGCACCTGTTTGAAATTGTTATCAGTATAAATGACACCTGTCCACAACCTCAAACAGTCACACTCCAAACTCCACTATTATGAAGACCAAAGAGCTGTCGAAGGACACCAGAAACAAAATTGTAGACCTGCACCAGGCTGGGAAGACTGAATCTGCAATAGGCAAGCAGCTTGGTGTGAATAAATCAACTGTGAAAGCAATAATTAGAAAATTGAAGACATACAAGACCACTGATAATCTCCCTCGATCTGGGGCTCCACGCAAGATCTCACCCCATGGGGTCAAAATGATCACAAGAACTGTGAGCAAACTTCCCAGAACCACACTGGGGGACCTAGTGAATGACCTGCAGAGAGCTGGGACCAACATAACAAAGACTACCATCAGTAACACACTACGCCAGGGGTTCAGATCCTGCAGTGACAGACGTGTCCCCCTGCTTAAGCCAGTACATGTCCGGGCCCGTCTGAAGTATGCTAGAGAGCATTTGGATGATCCAGAAGCGGATTGGGAGAATGTCATATGGTCAGATGAAACCAAAGTAGAACTGTTTGGTAGAAACACAACTCGTCGTGTTTGGAGGAGAGAGAATGCTGAGTTGCAACCAAAGAACACCATACCTACTGTGAAGCATGGGGGCGGCAACATCATGCTTTGGGGCTGTTTCTCTGCAAAGGGAACAGGACGACTGATCCGTGTACATGAAAGAATGAATGGGGCCATGTATCGTGAGATTTTGAGTGCAAACCTCCTTCCATCAGTAAGGGCATTGAAGATGAAACGTGGCTGGGTCTTTCAGCATGACAATGATCCCAAACACACCGCCCGGGCAACGAAGGAGTGGCTTCGTAAGAAGCATTTCAAGGTCCTGGAGTGGCCTAGCCAGTCTCCAGATCTCAACCCCATAGAAAACCTTTGGAGGGAGTTGAAAGTCTGTGTTGCCCAGCAACAGCCCCAAAACATCATTGCTCTAGAGGAGATCTGCATGCAGGAATGGGCCAACATACCAGCAACAGTGTGTGACAACCTTGTGAAGACGTTTGACCTCTGTCATTGCCAACAAAGGATATATAACAAAATATTGAGATGAACTTTTGATATTGACCAAATACTTATTTTCCACCATAATTTGCAAATAAATTCTTTCCAAATCAAAGTGATTGTCTGGATTTGTTTCCACATTTTGTCTCTCATAGTTGAGGTATACCTATGATGAAAATTACAGGCCTCTCTCATCTTCTTAAGTGGGAGAACTTGCACAATTGGTGGCTGACTAAATACTTTTTTGCCCCACTGTACATACACACATGACTATACACAAGCATTCATTTATGAATATATACATACATATACATATATACATAGTCAAACACACACACACACACAAATATATATATGTCTGAGGAAGGGCATGCATTATCCCGAAACGTTACATGGTCATAGTAAATTTGAATTTTCAAAATCCAGTGAGTGCAAGTTTTCTCTTTTGCTATCATGTATATCTACTAGCACCCAGGCAGACGATTTGAAGGTGAGAGTGCACATCTCTGCTATATTATATATATATATATATATATATATATATATATATATATATATTTACATCTATCCATATGTACGTATACATGCATACATAGATACACAAGCACACACTATATGCTATACTATACCCACCAACCTGTCTTTGTACTCCTCACCTGGTTGCCGCCACACACGTTTGACACCATCTGAACCAAATAAGTTTATCTTTGTCTCGTCAGACCACAGGACATGGTTCCAGTAATCCATGTCCTTAGTCTACTTGTCTTCAGAAAGCTGTTTGCGGCCTTTCTTGTCATCATCTTTAGAAGAGGCTTCCTTCTGGGATGACAGACATGCAGATCAATTTGATGCAGTGTGCGGCGTATGGTCTGAGCACTGACATGCTGACCCCTCACCCTTTCAACCTCTGCAGCCATGCTGGCAGGACTCATACGTCTATTTCCCAAAGACAACCTCTGGATATGACGCTAAGCACATGCACTAAACTTCTTTGGTTGACCATGGCAAGGCCTGTTTTGAGTGGAACCTGTCCTGTCAAACCGCTGTATAGTCTTGCCCACTGTGCTGCAGCTTAGTTTCAGGATCTTGACAGTCTTCTTATAGCCTAGGCCATCTTTATGTCGAGCAACAATTCTTTTATTCAGATCCTCAGAGTTCTTTGCCTTGAGGTGCCATGTTGAACTTCCAGTGACTAGTATGAGAGCGATAACATTAAATTTAACACACCTGCTCCCCATTCACACCTAAGACCTTGTAACATTTACGAGTCACATGACACCGGGGAGGGAAAATGACTAATTGGGCCCAATTAGACATTAAAGGCTGTGTGTTGAGTTATTTTGAGGGGAAAGCAAATTTCTACTGTTATACAGGCTGTGCACTCACTACTTTACATTGTAACAAAGTGTAATTTCTTAAGCGTTGTCACATGAAAAGATATAATAAAATATTTATAAAAATGTAAGGGGTGTTCTCACATAGACTCACACAAACACACACAGACACACACACACATATATATATCTATAGTGTGCAGGGAGACAAGCAGTCCAGATAACTTCTGATGCCCGGGGTGCAACAAACAGAATAATAAACAGTCAATAATGAAGTGCACTCACCGGGTCTTACTAAAGCTTTTATTGCCAAGTGGTGATCTGGCAATAAAAGCTTTAGTAAGACCCAGTGAATGCACTTCATTATTGACTCTATATATATATATATATATATATATATATATATATATATATATATATATATATATATATATTTATATATATATATATATGTACACACACACATTTATTCATTTTTATATATATATATATATATATATATATATATATGTGTATATATATATATATATATTTCGAAATCGAAAAAACACTAACTGGACTGTGGACATCAGTGTAAATCAAAACTTTATTGTGACGTTTCGGGACCAGCAGCGTCCCTTCCTCTGACAAACAACAAGTGAAAAAACAGAACTTTTATAAGCCTACAAAACACTCCCCTAGGTGAACTGCCAATCAAAATGAGCCATGTGCAAAACAAGCATAAGAATGTGTAATTAGTGAATTGCTGGTTAAAACATTGTGAAATATATGTGATTTTAGGTAGTATAGGTGTGTACAAATATAATCATGTGAAAATATAAAAATATATAAAGTCAGAGTGAAACTAATAGCCCCCAGTAACAACCTGATCATATGTAAAACAAAAATTTGTAGCAATCACTCATTCACATATATGTAAACAAAGACCCTGATAGGATAGTCTACAGCACGCCTCTAGCACTTCATTGGATAATAAGGCTCCTCTCTGAGTGACACCTATGTTCTCATTCCGGACCCGATTCACAAATATTAACCCCACCATATCCGGCATTGTATACATTCAAACCACATTTCACGGAAATTTGGTGTCAGACATCACCTAGCTATCTATATATAATGGCCGTTGCCTTACAAGGATATAAACCCCAACCGCGGGATGTTTTGAGATAAAAAAAATTATCCGCACCCATCACTCATAGGTTAAGGAGCATCTGCCCCTCATACCCGGACATCTAAACAGTCATTATAATAAAAATGTAATAATTCATAAAACATTGTGAAGAAGGATTCAGTGTTGTTCCTTATTACCCGTTGGTATTGCGCTTTGGGAATATTGCGGATTAGCGCTGGTTGATGGCAGCTTTTAGCATGTAATATCGTGTTGCGGTCAGTTTTCTTCCGGAACAAAGTGGTACCCAATCCATCTGAGGTTTTAAATACTCTGACATCCAGAAAATCCACTGTAGCAATGTTGGAAGTATGTTGAAATTTGATTGTACTATCCATCCCATTCAAGGTGTGGATCCAGTTGTCAAGGGTATGTTCTCCATCACTCCAAATCAGAAATACGGCATCTATATAACGACAATAAAACATAATGGCTTCAGTTTCATAAACCTTCATTTGTATGGATTCATACTCGGCCATAAAAAAAATTGGCCAGTGAGGGGGCCATATTTGACCCCATTGCAGTCCCTTCTGTTTGTAAGTAAAAAGTGTTCTCAAAACGGAAGAAATTGTTCTCCAGACATATGGTAAGAAGGTCCACCAAAACTTCCTCTGGAGGACCCACATATGGACTATTTCTCAAGTGATTGACAACTGCTGCAATCCCCAACTTATGGGGAATTATCGTATATAAACTGCACACGTCCATCGTCACTAATAGATCAGTTGGTTGTATATCCCTCAGCTGAGTGATGGATCGAATAAAGGCATTGGAATCTTGTGTGTATGATTTCATTCTTTTAACCATAGGCTGTAGATGAAAATCCAAAAACTCCGCTAGTGGTTGTAGGAGTGATCCTCTCGCTGAGACGATAGGTCTTCCTGGGGTGTGTGTGGGATCCTTGTGGATTTTTGGGAGCGTATAGATGATTGGTGTTATGGGAAAATCTCTCTTGAGAAATTGATATTCCTGTTTGGTAATTAGTTCCATGTCACACCAACTCACAAGTTTTTGATCAATGAATCTCTTCAGTTGGTGAGTCGGATCATTTTGTAAGATCCTATAGGTCTTTGTATCTGTTATCTGTCTCAAAAGCTCAGATCTATACTGTTGTAAGTCCATCACAACCACAGCACCACCCTTATCTGCTGGGCGTATCACTATGGTCGTATCCTCAGCTAGTGCCTTAAGCGCCCGTCTTTCATCCTTAGGTTATCAACCCTCCTCTTTTTGGGGGTGCTTTTGGATACTTGGGTCAGATAGTTCGTATACGTTGTGATGGATGGATTCTGTGACTTTGGATCAAATGTCCCAGGGGTTCTAAAACGAGTTGCCTCATTAGAATCAGTCTTGAAAAATTCTTTAAGTCTCAAGTTTCTCCCAAATTTTTGAATGTCAATATATGTATTGAATGAATTGGTTGTAGGGACATAGGATAATCCCTTATTCAATAAAGAAGTTTCAGATTGTGTCAAAAACCTTGAGCTAATGTTGAATACATTGTTATTCATCTCCTCTGGACCGGGGGGTGGCGCGACATGCCCCCCCCCTTCTCGTATGTGGCCTGTGCCTCGTCCTAAACAACGGGCCGACGGGGTGTGAGATGCTGTATATGAGGTACTGGTGCCACTCGCTCCCCTCATCTCGTCCCACTGTTGTCCTCTGCTCGCGTCCCTTCCTCTGACAAACAACAAGTGAAAAAACAGAACTTTTATAAGCCTACAAAACACTCCCCTAGGTGAACTGCCAATCAAAATGAGCCGTGTGCAAAACAAGCATAAGAATGTGTAATTAGTGAATTGCTGGTTAAAACATTGTGAAATATATGTGATTTTACGTAGTATAGGTGTGTACAAATATAATCAGGTGAAAATATAAAAATATATAAAGTCAGAGAGAAACTAATAGCCCCCAGTAACGACCTGATCATATGTAAAACAAAAATTCGTAGCAATCACTCATTCCCATATATGTAAACAAAGACCCTGATAGGATAGTCTACAGCACGCCTCTAGCACTTCATTGGATAATAAGGCTCCTCTCTGAGTGACACCTATGTTCTCATTCTGGACCGATACACAAATATTAACCCCACCATATCCGGCATTGTATACATTCAAACCACATTTCATGGAAATTTGGTGTCAGACATCACCTAGCTATCTATATATAATGGCCGTTTCCTTACAAGGATATAAACCCCGACCGCGGTATGTTTTGAGATCAAAAAAATGATCCGCCCCCATCACTCATAGGTTAAGGAGCATCTGCCCCTCATACCCGGACATCTAACCAGTCATTATAATAAAAATGTAATAATTCACAAAACATAGTGAAGAAGGAGCCAGTGTCAATCTAGCATAATGCAACTGCTGGTGTCTTAAATAGCACAACATAATGACAAATCAGCCCGATCGCTGCAAGCTCTCAAACATTGATCGAGAGGTTGCCATGGCGACGTGTATATACAAACAAGACAAATGAAATTCTCAAGGCGGCTGAATGATCAGAACCCTAAGTCTGGACAATATATACATATTATAGAGATTGGATAACTAACCTCACATGGGTATTGATATGTAACCAATTTACTCACATAGAATTAAGCACCAACGGTGGTAACTCCATGGTGGTCCGCCCACACCGCTCATTGGACAAAACATACATCCCTCCAGGCAAACCAACCTGCCTTATTGACCGCTGTATCACAACACCCCAAACCGCAGATAGAATTCTAACAACAACTTAAACTCACGATAAAAAAATAAATAAATAAACTGCCACCCATTCATGTGGAGTCTCTGTGATCACCGCAAACAATCAAACCAATATAAAAGTTATAACACAAGGTTGCCATGGCAACCTATCAACAAAAATAAAAATAAAAAATACACGTACTTATCTATACGACTCAATAACCACCCCTATAGGTGTTAAAAAAACATGTTCATAATATAGAACAGACAACAATCTGAATCCCTCAGCTTCATGTTTATCCACTCGTTTACATATATGTGAATGAGTGATTGCTACGAATTTTTGTTTTACATATGATCAGGTCGTTACTGGGGGCTATTAGTTTCACTCTGACTTTATATATTTTTATATTTTCACATGATTATATTTGTACACACCTATACTACGTAAAATCACATATATTTCACAATGTTTTAACCAGCAATTCACTAATTACACATTCTTATGCTTGTTTTGCACACGGCTCATTTTGATTGGCAGTTCACCTAGGGGAGTGTTTTGTAGGCTTATAAAAGTTCTGTTTTTTCACTTGTTGTTTGTCAGAGGAAGGGACGCTGCTGGTCCCGAAACGTCACAATAAAGTTTTGATTTACACTGATGTCCACAGTCCAGTGAGTGCTTTTTAGATTTTGAAATCTACATACCTGGCTACAGCACCCTGGCAAGTTGTAGTTTGTTGGTGAGAGTGCACATACAATACAACCTTGACTTACGATTCCACTGTACAGTGCACCCACATTGAGGCCGATTCAGCCCAATCCATTTCCCATTTCTCATCATTTGTGCCTCATTCAATAACATTATGACTGAGTTAAACACTCGCAACATGGGAACACCTAGTACGTCTCAGAGTGAGAATTTGGAGGAGAAACATGAGGATATCTTTACCTTTACGGACGAGGACGCAGAAGCCATTAGATTTGGGTCAATTGAAGAACAACAGACAGAGGAGTCTTGTCAGTCCCTATACAATACCCTGGCAAAACTCAAACAGCGTGAGATAGATCTGAATTTACATGAAATATATCTATCTGATTATCATAAAAAGAGACTGCTGCCACGAGGTTTCAGAGTTAAGAACATTCCCACTATTGGAAGATCGAATGCTAAATTTTGCACCAATTAGTGTAAAATTCTTAATAAATGCTCATTTGACCTCATGCTCCTTGTGATCAGAGAAGCTGGACGACTACTTAAAGAAGTTAGAACTGAAATCCAGATGTTTGAATCTGAACAACTAAACTGGTTAAGATCGGGTAGCTCTGTTGATTGGATTGACCAACTAACACAACAAATTAAGCTATATAAACAAGAACTTATTGCTTTCAAAAATCGGAAACTTCAAACAGTTAATCAAGACTACACATATAAAAGTGTGTACCACTTGATGTTATCACCTGATGAAAGAAAGAGCTTCAGGTCGAGACGTGAAAGAAGATTCACGAAAAAAACCATCAACATGGTGGATACCAGCTCGGTGATAGTGGGGAGTCTATGTATAAGGGCATCACCACCAGATCCAGAGGTGGGAGCAGAGGACAACAGTGGGACGAGATGAGGGGAGCGAGTGGCACCAGTACCTCATATACAGCATCTCACACCCCGTCGGCCCGTTTTTTAGGACGAGGCACAGGCCACATACGAGGAGGGGGGGCATGTTGCGCCGCCCCCCAGTCCAGAGGAGATGAATAACAATGTATTCAACATTAGCTCAAGGTTTTTGACACAATCTGAAACTTCTTTATTGAATAAGGGATTATCCTATGTCCCTACAACCAAGATGAATTCATTCAATACATATATTGACATTCAAAAATTTGGGAGAAACTTGAGACTTAAAGAATTTTTCAAGACTGATTCTAATGAGGCAACTCGTTTTAGAGCCCCTGGGACATTTGATCCAAAGTCACAGAATCCATCCATCACAACGTATACGAACTATCTGACCCAAGTATCCAAAAGCACCCCCAAAAAGAGGAGGGTTGATAACCTCACTAAGGATGAAAGATGGGCGCTTAAGGCACTAGCTGAGGATACGACCATAGTGATACGCCCAGCTGATAAGGGTGGTGCTGTGGTCGTGATGGACTTACAACAGTATAGATCTGAGCTTTTGAGACAGATAACAGATACAAAGACCTATAGGATCTTACAAAATGATCCGACTCACCAACTGAAGAGATTCATTGATCAAAAACTTGTGAGATGGTGTGACATGGAACTAATTACCAAACAGGAATATCAATTTCTCAAGAGAGATTTTCCCATAACACCAATTATCTATACGCTACCAAAAATCCACAAGGATCCCACACACCCCCCAGGAAGACCTATCGTCTCAGCGAGAGGATCACTCCTACAACCACTAGCGGAGTTTTTGGATTTTCATCTACAGCCTATGGTTAAAAGAATGAAATCATACACACAAGATTCCAATGCCTTTATACAATCAACTGATCTATTAGTGACGTTGGACGTGTGCAGTTTATATACGGTAATTCCCCATAAGTTGGGGATTGCAGCAGTTGTCAATCACTTGAGAAATAGTCCATATGTGGTTCTTCCGGAGGAAGTTTTGATGGACCTTCTTACCATATGTCTGGAGAACAATTTCTTTTGAGAACACTTTTTACTTACAAACAGAAGGGACTGCAATGGGGTCAAATATGGCCCCCTCACTGGCCAATCTTTTTATGGCCGAGTATGAATCCATACAAATGAAGGTTTATGAAACTGAAGCCATTATGTTTTATTGTAGTTATATAGACAACGTATTTCTGATCTGGCGTGATGGAGAACATACCCTTGACAACTGGATCCACACCTTGAATGGGATGGATAGTACAATCAAATTTCAACATACTGCCAACATTGCTACAGTGGATTTTCTGGATGTCAGAGTATTTAAAACCTCAGATGGATTGGGTACCACTTTGTTTCGGAAGAAAACTGACCGCAACACGATATTACATGCTAAAAGCTGCCATCAACCAGCGCTAATCCGCAATATTCCCAAAGCGCAATACCAACGGTTAATAAGGAACAACACTGACGAGGACCTAATGTGGATACAACTGTCAGAAATGACACAAAGGTTCATACAGCGTGGCTACAACAAGAAGAGTCTTGGGGAACAACAAGAACTGGCCCTTTTATCCCAAGATGAGCAGAGAGCTCAGAATATCAAAGTAAATCCCCAACTCACGTTTGTTACCACATATAATCCAGATCAATACCAGATTGCAAAAGCGGTGAAGGAGGAATGGAAAATACTCCAAAGTGACCCCACACTGCCATTCACTGAATGGGCTGCACCACGATTGGCTTACCGTAGAGGCAGGAGTTTGATGGATTTGCTAGTAAAAACCGACATCCCTTTGAAGAACGAAAAACAACCCTGGTTAAAGAAGAAAGTGGGTTGCTTCAAATGCATCAGTTGTGTCACTTGCAACAGCATGCACATGGGCACGACATTTCAACATCCTGATTGCCGCAAGAGGTACCAGATTAAATTCTTTCTTACATGCACAACCCAGTTCATTGTGTATTTGCTGAACTGTCCCTGTGGAAAATTTTACACTGGCAAGACGACTGATGATGCCAGAGTGAGGATGGCTAATCATCGATCTAACATCAGATCGGCTATAAAAACAGGAAAGGCAGAACATCCAGTGGCTCGTCACTTTCTTGAAGCAGGGCACACTGTGAGTGACTTACGATTCAGAATCATTGACCATGTGCCAGTTCTAAGAAGAGGGGGGAACAGAGCCAAAATACTCCTCAGGAAAGAAGCACGTTGGATACATGAACTTTGTACATTGGCCCCGAGAGGCTTAAACATCCAGGCGGGATGGCAGAACTTTCTATAAGGTGTAGAAGTCATCCTATCCTAGAAGTCATCCTATTCTCCATGAGAGTTCATTGATCCACTAATTGAGAATCCATGAATCTATTATATGTAGATATATGAACATGATGGAGAGTCCATGTTTCCACTTCTTGTCCTCTAGACAGGTCTTTCTCTACTTAATGTGAAAGGTGTGGGGAAATAGTGCGCTGGTTTAAATAAAGTATCAGACCCCTTACAGTGTATTAGATCCTTCAATCTAAAAAGTATTAAGCCGTAAAAGAAGATTTTGTAAGGGCGCTATTAGCTGAAGATACTTGTGTGAAATAATTATTATTTACAATATCTGTGATAATTATCTATAATAAGTATCTAGTGATTAGGTGTACAGTAAATCAAAACAGCTTCTATCAAAAGTAGAATAATTTATTTGATAACAATAATATTTAAAATTTTAAAATTTAGAGACGTCTCTAGCACAATTTGTTAGACATAAAAATAATACTCATTGGTACTTCATGAGAAATATTAGTTTGCTGTTTATTAGTATTTTTAGTCACAGTGGATCTACTGGTGTGTGACTGAGCAATTTCTAAAATCTCTCATGAATTTTTTGGAGTTCAAAGGATTACAAATTAACATCTATTAAAACAGCAATTTAAAATAACACATAACAGCTTGATAAACTTTTGTGTAGAAAATGGAGCTTGAGAAAGGGCTGTGCATAAAAGGAGAATCTGATGTACTTATGTCTCTATATCAGAATAGATCAGTCCTTAGGCTGTTTTTGTATCACAGCGTACTTTCAAAGATACTTTTTATGTCCATATGTATGAACCAAAAGAGAGTCCAATAATCGTATACTGATATTAGCCTTAAATTACAATTTGTAGCTCCCATACAAATTTGTACCTTATCGTGTGCGTGAGCAACAACAGGGTATCCTATGCGTCCTGTGGCTCAGTTCTTCTGGCAGTGTCCTCGTGTTGTCGGCGTCTGACGTCACACCCGATGTATGGGGGCTCGACTTGCGCCTGCCAATCACTGCTTGGCGGATCGTTAGTGTACAATGTTTCTTCTTGTATCCAGTATTTTGTACTTCTTTATCTCTTGATAAAGCTCCTGGAGGGAGTGAAACGCGTAGAAGTATAAGACTGTATATCTGACTCCACTATTTCTTGAGCCGCTTGGACCAACCCGGGTTGACCGCTACCGTAGGATACCAAAGACAAGTGTTATCTGAACCTGCGTGCAAACAGCACTAAGGGCAGGTGAATCCATCTTTAATACACATTTCCACTGACCGGCACTTGAGAAGTACAAAATACTGGATACAAGAAGAAACATTGTACACTAACGATCCGCCAAGCAGTGATTGGCAGGCGCAAGTCGAGCCCCCATACATCGGGTGTGACGTCAGACGCCGACAACACGAGGACACTGCCAGAAGAACTGAGCCACAGGACGCATAGGATACCCTGTTGTTGCTCACGCACACGATAAGGTACAAATTTGTATGGGAGCTACAAATTGTAATTTAAGGCTAATATCAGTATACGATTATTGGACTCTCTTTTGGTTCATACATATGGACATAAAAAGTATCTTTGAAAGTACGCTGTGATACAAAAACAGCCTAAGGACTGATCTATTCTGATATAGAGACATAAGTACATCAGATTCTCCTTTTATGCACAGCCCTTTCTCAAGCTCCATTTTCTACACAAAAGTTTATCAAGCTGTTATGTGTTATTTTAAATTGCTGTTTTAATAGATGTTAATTTGTAATCCTTTGAACTCCAAAAAATTCATGAGAGATTTTAGAAATTGCTCAGTCACACACCAGTAGATCCACTGTGACTAAAAATACTAATAAACAGCAAACTAATATTTCTCATGAAGTACCAATGAGTATTATTTTTATGTCTAACAAATTGTGCTAGAGACGTCTCTAAATTTTAAAATTTTAAATATTATTGTTATCAAATAAATTATTCTACTTTTGATAGAAGCTGTTTTGATTTACTGTACACCTAATCACTAGATACTTATTATAGATAATTATCACAGATATTGTAAATAATAATTATTTCACACAAGTATCTTCAGCTAATAGCGCCCTTACAAAATCTTCTTTTACGGCTTTCTCTACTTAAGCCATATTTTATATGTCGATGATATGAGGTGTTCTCTGTTCTTTACAATTATTGTTACTTGATTACTTTGCTTCCAGTTGGAAGACATATGAGGTGTGTTATGTTTTTAATGTGTTTTTAAATTTCATTTTTATGTAATACTACACATCACTTTTCACACATACACATTGTTTGTGGAGAATTGTGAACTATGTGCCCCCAAGACCTTTTTTACTTGATCTGGTAATGTTGCTTTGGTAGCATGATCATATATGTTAGGGTTGGAAGTTACTTTTTGTCATGAGAGGATACATTCCCTGGGTTCCACATGATTACATGTGGATGTTGTGGTTTAGTATAGAATACATATTTTTTTTTGTGTGATTACATGTAAGAGGCACCTAGATTGAGGTCAGGTAGGCTATGAATAGGGGTAGTACTTAATTTTTGGTAATACTTTGTAATGTTTTTATGGGTTGTTGTTGATGTCTGTATTTATTTTGACTTTATTTTCACTTTATTTTCTCAATATTTTTAATTATTTTTGGTAATAATATTGATTATTTTACATAAATATTTCACACCGATAGGAGATGTTGTGTGATGTTTTCATTATAGGAATTTTTATCTATCTGTGGCTTTGGCCGCTCGGTGTTGTTGTAGTATTAGATTTGTTTATATGTTGCTATGACAACCCCCCGTCACTATAGCTTCGGGTGGATAAACATGAAGCTGAGGGATTCAGATAGTTGTCTGTTTTATATTATGAACATGTTTTTTTAACACCTATAGGGGTGGTTATTAAGTCGTATAGATAAGTACGTGTATTTTTTATTTTTATTTTTGTTGATAGGTTGCCGTGGCAACCTTGTGTTATAACTTTTATATTGGTTTGATTGTTTGCGGTGATCGCAGAGACTCCACATGAATGGTTGGCAGTTTATTTATTTATTTTTTTATCGTGAGTTTAAGTTGTTGTTAGAATTCTATCTGCGGTTTGGGGCGTTGTGACACAGCGGTCAATAAGGCAGGTTGGTTTGCCTGGAGGGATGTATGTTTTTGTCCAATGAGCGGTGTGGGCGGACCACCATGGAGTTACCACCGTCGGTGCTTAATTCTATGTGAGTAAATTGGTAACATATCAATACCCATGTGAGGTTAGTTATCCAATCTCTATAATATGTATATATTGTCCAGACTTAGGGTTCTGATCATTCAGCCACCTTGAGAATTTCATTTGTCTTGTTTGTATATACACGTCGCCATGGCAACCTCTCGATCAATGTTTGAGAGCTTGCAGCGATCGGGCTGATTTGTCATTATGTTGTGCTATTTAAGACACCGGCAGTTGCATTATGCTAGATTGACACTGGCTCCTTCTTCACGATGTTTTGTGAATTATTACATTTTTATTATAATGACTGGTTAGATGTCCGGGTATGAGGGGCAGATGCTCCTTAACCTATGAGTGATGGGGGCGGATCATTTTTTTGATCTCAAAACATACCGCGGTCGGGGTTTATATCCTTGTAAGGCAACGGCCATTATATATAGATAGCTAGGTGATGTCTGACACCAAATTTCCGTGAAATGTGGTTTGAATGTATACAATGCCGGATATGGTGGGGTTAATATTTGTGAATCGGATCCGGAATGAGAACATAGGTGTCACTCAGAGAGGAGCCTTATTATCCAATGAAGTGCTAGAGGCGTGCTGTAGACTATCCTATCAGGTGTTTACATATATGTGAATGAGTGATTGCTACGAATTTTTGTTTTACATATGATCAGGTCATTACTGGGGGATATTAGTTTCACTCTGACTTTATATATTTTTATATTTTCACATGATTATATTTGTACACACCTATACTACGTAAAATCACATATATTTCACAATGTTTTAACCAGCAATTCACTAATTACAAATTCTTATGTTTGTTTTGCACACGGCTCATTCTGATTGGCAGTTCACCTAGGGGAGTGTTTTGTAGGCTTATAAAAGTTCTGTTTTTCACTTGTTGTTTGTCAGAGGAAGGGACGCTGCTGGTCCCGAAACGTCACAATAAAGTTTTGATTTACACTGATGTCCACAGTCCAGTGAGTGATTTTTCGATTTTGAAATCTACATACCTGGCTACAGCACCCTGGAAAGTTGTAGTTTGCTGGTGAGAGTGCACATACAATACAACCTCGAGTATACAGTATATATATATATATATATATATATATATATGCTCCTCTGTCCATGTTCAAGTTTCTATGTCAGAAAGACTAAAGGGAATTTGCGGGAACGAATGGCTAATCATAGAGTGGCAATTCAACAAGCACTTGACAAAGAGGAATAGGAACAACCTGTTGCAAGACATTGTGCTGAGAAGTCACATCCAGTGTCTTCTTTTTGATATATACTCATCGATCACATCCCTAAGATGGATAGGAGTGCTGACAGGAACAAAGCATTACTGATCCGTGAGGCACAGTGGATATATAGACAGGTATATTTATCCAGGTGGACTAAACTCGGCACTAGACTTCAAGCAATTGATATTGCCTTTAGATGTGATACATACCTAGAGTGCATTCCATAGCAATGAGGCTATATGATGGGAAGGTGGACATACTGACGTCATAATATGACATAGTTGTCCCCCAAGTACCTGAAGCTGACAGGTGATTGAAGGTGATATGCGCTAATCACTGCAAGTCTAGCCCACTGCTGTTGGTGGTCACTCTATGCTCTTCACACTTCTGGCTTTAATATGTATATAATACATAAAAGGACACTATGTAAATAACAGCCACCATAGGGCTTTAAGGTTAGGTATTACATACCAGGGGTGCATACCATGGAGACATGACTCCTTGAGGTTGTGTAGGTATGCTGCTGCAAAGGATTGCAAGTGCATTTTCTAGCACCATCCCTTTATTGTCAATGGAGAGGGGGGTACCCCGATCACACTGCCATTGGGGCCATGCCATGATGGACTTATATATACTATTATCCAAAATGTCCATCTTAGCTTGTGATAGTCGTAGGCCCATTATTGGGTGGGATGTTGAAGATACGTAGGTGTCAAAGCATTGAATTGAGCGAATGAATATAACCGCTGTTTCTACCTACATGGCATATAAATATCAAGAATGTAGTTTGCCATGTATCTATGTATTGGTAGAAACCATGGATAGGATCCTTTTGCCTAATGTATAAAAAGGGTAAACTTGTCCTTTTCCTTACTGTTGCAGGATGAAATATAATGTATATAGATATGCACTAGATTGAGTATGGTAGGATGATATATATTTAGAGATTTCTATTATGTTTGTTTATACACTTGACATTTTTTTTGTGTTTTATTTGCAACAACAAGTTAGGTTCCCCTCCCGATTTGTTGACCTGTTATTACTTTTTATATGTTTTTTTTGCGGCACCTTTGTATACAACCGGAAGTGTTCTATATCCACTTCCGGTTCCACGTAACGATGGAACGCATGTTTGCGTTCCAAGATAGATTGTTTGGCGCCACATAAGTCTGGATGGAGTATGTACACATTTGATATTTGATTGCATGCACTATATAAGTGTGAGATTTATACACTTTGATTATTGAAGGGGATGTAATCTCCCCGAAAACGTTCAATAAACCTTTGCTGTTTTCACTTTGAGAAAAGCCTGAGAGTGCATTCTTCGGTGGTACTGTTCGCAGTCACTAAGCATGTGCCGTTTGCGGTCGCTAAGGGTCAATTTATTCGGATTAAGAGAAATTGTACTGAGGAAAAAACCTATATAAGACAAAGAACAGAGATAAAAGAGAGATTAAAACAGAGAGGATATCCCAAACATGTCTTGGAGAGAGCACAGGCACAAGTAGATAATATAGACAGACAGTCATTATTACAACACTCTAAAAATACGGAAAGTAACATCCAATCAAAGTGACCAGGTCACTTTTGTCACTGAGTATAGTGAAGAATACAAGAGTATATGTGGGATTGTGAGAAAACATTTTGGGCTCTTAGCGGCAGACGACAAATTGGTCAAATGCGTAGAAAAAGGAGGAGCAGGACCATTGGGAATTACTTATCTCCCTCAGAATTACCTAGTTTGACTCCTCCTTCTCATGGCCCCTGGCTCAGACACAAGGGGATGTACAGGTGTGGCAGGACTAGATGTAGACCATGTGAATTTGGTATATTCTCCAGCAAATTCCACTCAGAAGTGACTGGGGAAGAATTCAACATTGATTCCTGCCTAAACTGTACATCCACCTATGTTATTTATGTTTTGACCTGCACCCAATGTAATCTTCAATATGTGGGTCTCACAACGACTGATGTGAATACGAGGATAAGGAATCACCTATCCTCCATGAAGATTGGGGAAGCTACTACACTATTAGTGAAACACTTTAAAAACATGCACAATAAAAGCAATGATACTTTGAAATGGCAAGCTATTGAATGGGTGAAACATCCTCCTAGAGGAGGGGACAGAGATAAGGCCTTGGGAAAACGTGAAATGTTTTGGATCTTTAGATTGCAGACACGTGTCCCTCAGGGCCTTAACTCGGAGTACGATCTAATTAATTATTGGAAGTAGATTTCACGCTTTTTGAAGTATACTATAGTTCCAGATCGTGCCACGAGAAGTCAGTCTCCCACCCATTCATTCATTCATCCATTCATTTATTCATTCATCCATCCTTACATTTTAATAATATTTAAAACCTAAAACTCTGCAGAAATGCCTCCTGTTCTCCCTTAAATCATATTTGGATTCTATACCCTACAATTTAGTATAGTTTTCTAATGTGTAATTTTAACACAGTGCAACATATAACATAACATTTTATGTGAAGATAGTTACATACCATCAGACATTGTATTTATGAAATGTTCTAATACGCTCTCAGTTGATGGAGCTAAATATGTGTTGTATGATTCCTTCTATTTATTTATGTATACTACTATACTGTGTTTATTTGATATTGGCCATAATACATCTACCTTATCCTAGCCACCTTTGCCCTTCACTCTATTGTATTTTGATTGCTAATATTCAGTTTGCAAATAATAATATATTGAGCATATTGTGCACAGTATCTTAACTAACTGGTAACTAATAGGTTAATAATTTAATTTATGCACCTAAAATGAAGGTCTGTGATTGGTCAGCAGTAGGCCTATCACTAAGTAGATGTCCCTTTAAATGTATCACACGCTTGCATTATTTCAGCTACGATTACGGCATCAGGCCGAAACATGTCAGCCTATGCTTTCGTGTGTTGATCTTTTTATGTGCTTTGGTACTCCCATGTGTTTTTACCATACGTGGATTGAATAAAAGACTTTGCTTTTACTACTTCGACTTGGATATCAAATCTTTTTCAAGCCTATACTATTGCCAGAAACTCCAAGAGCGAAGGGAAGCTCGCAAACTCGGCATTATCTGCCTCTATTTTGTGGATTCAAGCCTGCTGTTTTCCGGTTGCAACAGTGATACACGCTGATTGGCCAGGACGAGGTCACGTGAGGAGACACACCTCGCAGCACCACAGCGGGACGCCGTTGCTGAACAAACAGAGAGCCAGGAGATCCCGGTGGTTACCCAGTCACTGGAGAAACAGGAGGAGTGGTGAGTGGGCGCAGCAATTCGCTGTATTGGGCCAGGCTACTATAGAAGGTCCCACCTTGTACCGCCAGTGTCACTTGACCGGTGATAGGCATCTGTTTCTGCTTCTTTTCAAGTGGGATTAACAATACTGTGTGATTACACCTTGTGAACTTTTACGTGTATTGCAGAAGGATCTTTATCACGCTGAGTTTTGCACCTTACATTATACATTGTGCAGTTCAATGAACTTTTTTCTTTTATGACTAATTATTTCAGTGCTTCCTGGTAGCACTGCATCATTTAAACTGCCTTTGAACGAGCTTCTATTACATGGAGAGTGCCACTTTAAACTTTTATTGCTTGTTACCAGTTACAGAAAGGAGCAATGATTGTTTGGTTATGGACAGAGTGTTTTCGACAGATATAACCACCTTTTGTTTGGGGAAAATATTTGATGAAATTGAAACATTGCTAGTAAAAGAACATAAACTTCAGTTTGATGTTTGGACACTTGATAAATATATAAAGTTGCAAATTATACCAAGAGGTTTAAGAATAAACAAATTTACTACTTTTGAGGTTAAAGAACCTGACTTGGTAGAATCTTGGAATCTGATACTCAATGAGTGTTCTTTTAGGCTTATGCATTGGCTTATTTCTTACAAAACACAACAGCTTGACACTATTAGAAACAAGATTGGTACATTACAACTTGAGCTAAATAATAGGAGGGATGATGCTGATTATTCTAAATTTGATGGGATATTAAGAAATACTTTATTAGAGTCTTGCATTGAATTTAAAACACACAAAATATCTTAGAGACTCTTCTGATTACGAAAATAAAACAGTATATAATTGGCATCACCAGCAGAACAACCAAAATAGGAGACAATACAATAGGAGAGGGAGATCCAGGAGTAGGAATAGAGGCAGGGGAGGCAGACAAGGGACTTCCAGTAAGGACACAGCATTATCTGACACCTCTGAAAGGCTTAGATTTGGAGTTTGGCGGTAGCCGTGAAAACAAGCATTAGAGGCTCCTAACGCTGGTTTTAGGCTACCGCCGGTATTTGGAGTCATTCAAAAAAGGGTCTAACGCTCACTTTTCAGCTGCGACTTTTCCATACCGCAGATCCCCTTACGTCAATTGCGTATCCTATCTTTTCAATGGGATCTTTCTAACTCCGGTATTTAGAGTCGTGGCTGAAGTGAGCGTTAGAAGTCTAACGACAAAACTCCAGCCGCAGAAAAAAGTCAGTAGTTAAGAGCTTTCTGGGCTAACGCCGCTTCATAAAGCTCTTAACTACTGTACTCTAAAGTACACTAACACCCATAATACTACCTATGTACCCCTAAACCGAGGTCCCCCCACATCGCCGCCACTCGATTACATTTTTTTAACCCCTAATCTGCCGACCGCCACCTACGTTATACTTATGTACCCCTAATCTGCTGCCCCTAACACCGCCGACCCCTATATTACATTTATTAACCCCTCACCTGCCCCCCACAACGTCGCCGCCAGCTACCTACAATAATTAACCCCTAATCTGCCGACCGCCACCTACGTTATACTTATGTACCCCTAATCTGCTGCCCCTAACACCGCCGACCCCTATATTATATTTATTAACCCCTAATCTGCCCCCCACAATGTCGCCTCCACCTGCCTACACTTATTAACCCCTAATCTGCCGAGCGGACCGCACCGCTACTATAATAAAGTTATTAACCCCTAATCCGCCTCACTCCCGCCTCACTAACCCTATAATAAATAGTATTAACCCCTAATCTTCCCTCCCTAACATCGCCGACACCTAACTTCAATTATTAACCCCTAATCTGCCGACTGGAGCTCACCGCTATTCTAATAAATGTATTAACCCCTAAAGCTAAGTCTAACCCTAACACTAACATCCCCCTAAATTAAATATAATTTTAATCTAACGAAATTAATTAACTCTTCTTAAATAAATTATTCCTATTTAAAGCTAAATACTTACCTGTAAAATAAATCCTAATATAGCTACAATATATATTATAATTATATTATAGCTATTTTAGGATTAATATTTATTTTACAGGTAACTTTGTATTTATTTTAACCAGGTACAATAGCTATTAAATAGTTAAGAACTATTTAATAGCTAAAATAGTTAAAATAATTACAAATTTACCTGTAAAATAAATCCTAACCTAAGTTACAATTAAACCTAACACTACACTATCAATAAATAAATTAAATAAAATACCTATAATTATCTACAATTAAACCTAACACTACACTATCAATAAATAAATTAAATACAATTCCTACAAATAAATACAATGAAATAAACTAACTAAAGTACAAAAAATAAAAAAGAACTAAGTTACAAAAAATAAAAAAATATTTACAAACATTAGAAAAATATTACAACAATTTTAAACTAATTACACCTACTCTAAGCCCCCTAATAAAATAACAAAGCCCCCCAAAATAAAAAAATGCCCTACCCTATTCTAAATTACTAAAGTTCAAAGCTCTTTTACCTTACCAGCCCTGAACAGGGCCCTTTGCGGGGCATGCCCCAAGAAGTTAAGCTCTTTTGCCTGTAAAAAAAACATACAATACCCCCCCCAACATTACAACCCACCACCCACATACCCCTAATCTAACCCAAACCCCCCTTGAATAAACCTAACACTAAGCCCCTGAAGATCTTCCTACCTTATCTTCACCATACCAGGTTCACCGATCGATCCAGAACAGCTCCTCCAATGTCCTGATCCAAGCCCAAGCGGGGGGCTGAAGAGGTCCATGATCCAGCTGAAGTCATCATCCAAGCGGGAGCTGAAGAGGTCCATGATCCAGCTGAAGTCTTCATCCAAGCGGGAGCTGAAGAGGTCCATGATCCGGATGAAGTCTTCTATCAACGGCATCTTCAATCTTATTTCTTCGGGAGCCATCATCTTCCATCCGAAGCGGAACATCCTCTTCTCCCGACGCCTACTAGCCGAATGACGGTTCCTTTAAATGACGTCATCCAAGATGGCGTCCCTCAAATTCCGATTGGCTGATAGCATTCTATCAGCCAATCGGAAATTAAGGTAGGAATATTCTGATTGGCTGATGGAATCAGCCAATCAGAATCAAGTTCAATCCGATTGGCTGATCCAATCAGCCAATCAGATTGAGCTTGCATTGTATTGGCTGTTCCGATCAGCCAATAGAATGCAAGCTCAATCTGATTGGCTGATCGGATCAGCCAATCGGATTGAACTTGATTCTGATTGGCTGATTCCATCAGCCAATCAGAATATTCCTACCTTAATTCCGATTGGCTGATAGAATCCTATCAGCCAATCGGAATTCGAGGGACGCCATCTTGGATGACGTCATTTAAAGGAACCGTCATTCGGCTAGTAGGCGTCGGGAGAAGAGGATGTTCCGCGTCGGATGGAAGATGATGGCTCCCGAAGAAAGAAGATTGAAGATGCCGTTGATAGATCATGGACCTCTTCAGCTCCCGCTTGGATGAAGACTTCAGCCGGATCATGGACCTCTTCAGCTCCCGCTTGGATGATGACTTCAGCCGGATCATGGACCTCTTCAGCCCCCCGCTTGGGCTTGGATCAGGACATCGGAGGAGCTCTTCTGGATCGATCGGTGAACCTGGTATGGTGAAGATAAGGTAGGAAGATCTTCAGGGGCTTAGTGTTAGGTTTATTTAAGGGGGGTTTGGGTTAGATTAGGGGTATGTGGGTGGTGGGTTGTAATGTTGGGGGTGGGGTATTGTATGTTTTTTTTTTACAGGCAAAAGAGCTGAACTTCTTGGGGCATGCCCCACAAAGGGCCATGTTCAGGGCTGGTAAGGTAAAAGAGCTTTGAACTTTAGTAATTTAGAATAGGGTAGGGCATTTTTTTATTTTGAGGGGCTTTGTTATTTTATTAGGGGGCTTAGAGTAGGTGTAATTAGTTTAAAATTGTAATATTTTTCTAATGTTTGTAAATATTTTTTTATTTTTACTTAGTTCTTTTTTATTTTTTATACTTTAGTTAGTTTATTTCATTGTATTTATTTGTAGGAATTGTATTTAATGTATTTATTGATAGTGTAGTGTTAGGTTTAATTGTAGATAATTATAGGTATTTTATTTAATTTATTTATTGATAGTGTAGTGTTAGGTTTAATTGTAACTTAGGTTAGGATTTATTTTACAGGTAAATTTGTAATTATTTTAACTATTTTAGCTATTAAATAGTTCTTAACTATTTAATAGCTATTGTACCTGGTTAAAATAAATACAAAGTTACCTGTAAAATAAATATTAATCCTAAAATAGCTATAATATAATTATAATTTATATTGTAGCTATATTAGGATTTATTTTACAGGTAAGTATTTAGCTTTAAATAGGAATAATTTATTTAAGAAGAGTTAATTAATTTCGTTAGATTAAAATTATATTTAATTTAGGGGGGTGTTAGTGTTAGGGTTAGATTTAGCTTTAGGGGTTAATACATTTATTAGAATAGCGGTGAGCTCCAGTCGGCAGATTAGGGGTTAATAATTGAAGTTAGGTGTCGGCGATGTTAGGGAGGGCAGATTAGGGGTTAATACTATTTATTATAGGGTTAGTGAGGCGGATTAGGGGTTAATAACTTTATAATAATAGCGGTGCGGTCCGGTCGGCAGATTAGGGGTTAAAAAGTGTAGGCAGGTGGAGGCGACGTTGTGGGGGGCAGATTAGGGGTTAATAAATATAATATAGGGGTCGGCGTTGTTAGGGGCAGCAGATTAGGGGTACATAGGGATAATGTAAGTAGCGGCGGTTTACGGAGCGGCAGATTAGGGGTTAAAAATAATATACAGGGGTCAGCAATAGCGGGGGCGGCAGAATAGGGGTTAATAAGTGTAAGGTTAGGGGTGTTTAGACTCGGGGTACATGTTAGAGTGTTAGGTGCAGACGTAGGAAGTATTTCCCCATAGCAAACAATGGGGCTGCGTTAGGAGCTGAACGCGGCTTTTTTGCAGGTGTTAGGTTTTTTTTTCAGCTCAAACAGCCCCATTGTTTTCTATGGGGGAATCGTGCATGAGCACGTTTTTGAGGCTGGCCGCGTCCGTAAGCAACTCTGGTATCGAGAGTTGAAGTTGCGTTAAATATGCTGTACGCTCCTTTTTTGGAGCCTAACGCAGCCATTCTGTGGACTCTCAATACCAGAGTTATTTTAAAGGTGCGGCCAGAAAAAAGCCAGCGTTAGCTACGCGGGTCGTTACCGACAAAACTCTAAATCTAGCCGATAGTGAGGTAGATTCAGGGGAAGACATTGGTGCACATAGTAGTGGAGACACACCTACAACAACAAGAGGCATACTCAAAAATAAAAATCCTGATAAACAGGTTACCATTAAAATCCCCACACAGGATCATAATACCAACAGTCAGATAGTGAGACAAAAAGAGCAGACCTCTAAAAAAGCCCCCCCACACACAAATACAGGATCTAAATATATCAATAATACTAATACAACATATACAGGACCCACCACTAATACTGGTGTAGACCGTCAAGTCTTTGAACAGGTTTTTTACAAACTAACAGAGAAAACAGGAATAGGACAAGAGAAACAGGAGAGATATCCTCTGAGGGGGGACAGAAATACCAAATATCAGTAAATAACGTTATTAATCTCTCCACTTACAATTTATCCATGACACAATTGAGGATACTTAGTTATGGTTTAAATTTTGCTCCAACATGTAATTTTAATCTTTTTCATACCATGCTAGATATCAACAAACTTATTCGTAATATTACCCTCAAAAAACATTTTAATGGGACTGAGCCTGGATCCATGAGATTGACACAAGAGGGAGTTTTGTTTGACAAACCCACCTCTTTAAACTTTGAGGAAAAATGTGATATTGCCACTCTAGATAGTTTGAGGAGACAGGGTAATATGGACGATAGCAGAGACACTGTCAATAGCTCAAATGGTCTCAAAAATACATCTGAATTTTACCCAATTCAAAGTAGGGGACCTATTCTTGAGAACTTCTACCATAGAGTAGAAGCAGATTTAACCAAGCTTTCTGATATGATTCGATCAGACAGTTTGGCTCAATCTAGATGACATAATCTCAATAAATGTAAAAAACAGGCACTCCTTGAATTACGTGAAAATCGTCACATTGTTATTCGCTCAGCGGATAAGGGGGGGTCGGTGGTCATTATGAGTAGAGATAAGTATATTGAAGAAGCATATAGACAACTTCATAATACTAACAACTATGAACAGCTTACACGAGACCCCACTAACTTATACCAGAAAGATTTGATGTCACTTTTGGATGATGGATTGGAGGATGGGCACCTTGACCATTCAACTTATGAATATCTATTGGTCCAATACCCAGTGGTGCCCATCTTCCACCATCTTCCAAAGGTACATAAAACACTCACTAATGTAACAGGCCGTCTGATAGTGAGTGGGACAGGTTCTATGTTTGAACACCTATCCCAATGGCTAGATGCCATAATACATCCTTTTGTGGTATCCTTACAAAGCTATTTAAAAGACACCAAAGATCTGGTAAATTTAATTGAAACATTACGCTGGGACAGTAATAATGTTTGGGTAACAGTGGATGTTACTGCCCTCTACTCATCTATCCCACATGAGCAAGGCTTACTAGCCCTTACATTTTTTCTCAACAATTACTCTAGTTTTACAACCAAGTTCATTGACTACATACTAAGGGTTGCAAATTTTCTTTTGACACACAATTTCTTCAGGTTTGAGGGCAGATTCTATCTACAGAGATGTGGGACAGTGATGGGGGCAAAATTTGCCCTCTCCTATGCCAACCTTTTTATGGGTTGGTGGGAGCTGTCCCACATCTATGGAGATAGAAATGCCTTCAAGAGTACTATCATCTTTTAGAGGCATTACATTGACGACCTGCTGTTTATCTGGCAGGGGGAAACTGAATCTGTTGAATTGTTTGTACAGGGTCTAAACAATAACTCAATGGGTCTCGAATTTACTTTTGAGAAACATGATACCTACATTAATTTCTTGGATCTCACTTTAATGGCCAGAAGTGATGGACAGATAGTAAGCGATCTGTATAGAAAACCCATTACTAAAAACACAATTCTGCATGCCAAGAGTTGTCACCCTAAGCATGTGCCGTTCACGGTCGCTAAGGGTCAATTTATTCGGATTAAGAGAAATTGTACTGAGGAAAAAACCTATATAAGACAAAGAACAGAGATGAAAGAGAGATTAAAACAGAGAGGATATCCCAAACATGTCTTGGAGAGAGCACAGGCACAAGTAGATAATATAGACAGACAGTCATTATTACAACACTCTAAAAACACACAGAAAGTAACATCCAATCAAAGTGACCAGGTCACCTTTGTCACTGAGTATAGTGAAGAATACAAGAGTATATGTGGGATTGTGAGAAAACATTTTGGGCTCTTAGCGGCAGAAGACAAATTGGTCAAATGCGTAGAAAAAGGTTTACGCTGCTCTTATAGGAGGAGCAGGACCATTGGGAATTAATTATCTCCCTCAGAATTACCTAGTTTGACTCCTCCTTCTCATAGCTCCTGGCTCAGACACAAGGGGATGTACAGGTGTGGCAGGACTAGATGTAGACCATGTGAATTTGGTATATTCTCCAACAAATTCCACTCAGAAGTGACTGGGCAAGAATTCAACATTGAGTCCTGCCTAAACTGTACATCCACCTATGTTATTTATGTTTTCACCTGCACCAAATGTAATCTTCAATATGTGGGTCTTACAACGACTGATGTGAATACGAGGATAAGGAATCACCTATCCTCCATTAAGATTGGGGAAGCTACTACACCATTAGTGAAACACTTTAAAAACATGCACAATAAAAGCAATGATACTTTGAAATGGCAAGCTATTGAATGGGTGAAACATCCTCCTAGAGGAGGGGACCGAGATAAGGCCTTGGGAAAACGTGAAATGTTTTGGATCTTTAGATTGCAGACACGTGTCCCTCAGGGCCTTAACTCGGAGTACGATCTAATTAATTATTGGAAGTAGATTTCACGCTTTTTGAAGTATTCTATAGTTCCAGATCGTGCCACGAGAAGTCGGTCTCCCACCCATTCATTCATTCATTCATTCATCCATTAATTTATTCATTCATTTATTCACTCATTTCATTCATTTATTCATTCATCCATCCTTACATTTTTATAATATTTAAAACCTAAAACTCTGTAGAAATGCCTCCTGTTCTCCCAAAAATCATATTTGGATTCTATACCCTACAATTTAGTATAGTTTTCTAATGTGTAATTTTAACACAGTGCAACATATAACATAACATTTTATGTGAAGATAGTTACATACCATCAGACATTGTATTTATGAAATGTTCTAATACGCTCTCAGTTGATGGAGCTAAATATTTGTTGTATGATTCCTTCTATTTATTTATGTATACTACTATACTGTGTTTATTTGATATTGGCCATAATACATCTACCTTATCCTAGCCACCTTTGCCCTTCACTCTATTGTATTTTGATTGCTAAGATAAACTTTATGTCTAATAATTATAATTTAACTATTTTCTATGGCCTAGATTTAGAGTTTGGCGGTAGCCGTGAAAATCAGCGTTAGAGGCTCCTAACGCTGGTTTTAGGCTACCGCCGGTATTTGGAGTCAGTCAGGAAAGGGTCTAACGCTCACTTTTCAGCCGCGACTTTTCCATACCGCAGATCCCCTAACGTCAATTGCGTACCCTATCTTTTCAATGGGATTTTTCTAACTCCGGTATTTAGAGTCTTGGCTGAAGTGAGCGTTAGAAATCTAACGACAAAACTACAGCCGCAGAAAAAAGTCAGTAGTTAAGAGCTTTCTGGGGTAACGCCGGTTTATAAAGCTCTTAACTACTGTGCTCTAAAGTACACTAACAGCAATAAACTACCTATATACCCCTAAACCGAGGCCCCCCCCACATCGCCGACACTCGATTAATTTTTTTTAACCCCTAATCTGCCGACCGCCACCTACGTTATCCTTATGTACCCCTAATCTGCTGCCCCTAACACCGCGGACCCCTATATTATATTTATTAACCCCTAATCTGCCCCCCACAACGTCGCCGCCAGCTACCTACACTTATTAACCCCTAATCTGCCGTCCGCACGCCGCCGCCAGCTACATTATAGCTATGTACCCCTAATCTGCTGCCCCTAACACCGCCGACCCCTATATTATATTTATTAACCCCTAATCTGCCCCCCACAACGTCGCCTCCACCTGCCTACACTTATTAACCCCTAATCTGCCGAGCGGACCGCACCGCTACTATAATAAAGTTATTAACCCCTAAACCGCCTCACTCCCGCCTCAATAACCCTATAATAAATAGTATTAACCCCTAATCTGCTCTCCCTAACATCGCCTAACTTCAAGTATTAACCCCTAATCTGCAGATCGGAGCTCACCGCTACTCATCAGCCAATCAGCCAATCAGAATATTCCTACCTTAATTCCGATTGGCTGATAGAATCCTATCAGCAAATCGGAATTCGAGGGATGCCATCTTGGATGACGTCATTTAAAGGAACCATCATTCGGCGAGTAGGCGTCGGGAGAAGAGGATGTTCCGCGTCGGCTGGAAGATGATGGCTCCCGAAGAAAGAAGATTGAAGATGCCATTGATAGAAGACTTCAGCCGGATCATGGATCTCTTCAGCTCCCGCTTGGATGAAGACTTTAGCCGGATCATGGACATCTTCAGCCCCCCGCTTGGGCTTGGATCAAGACATCGGAGGAGCTCTTCTGGATCGATCGGTGAACCTGGTATGGTGAAGATAAGGTAGGAAGATCTTCAGGGGCTTAGTGTTAGGTTTATTTAAGGGGGGTTTGGGTTAGATTAGGGGTATGTGGGTGGTGGGTTGTAATGTTGGGGGGGGTATTGTATGTGTTTTTTTTACAGGCAAAAGAGCTGAATTCTTTGGGGCATGCCCCGCAAAGGGCCCTGTTCAGGGCTGGTAAGGTAAAAGAGCTTTGAACTTTTGTAATTTAGAATAGGGTAGGGCATTTTTTTATTTTGGGGGGCTTTGTTATTTTATTAGGGGGCTTAGAGTAAGTGTAATTAGTTTAAAATTGTTGTAATATTTTTCTAATGTTTGTAAATATTTTTTTATTTTTTGTAACTTAGTTCTTTTTTATTTTTTGTACTTTAGTTAGTTTATTTCATTGTATTTATTTGTAGATATTGTATTTAATTAATTTATTGATAGTGTAGTGTTAGGTTTAATTGTAGATAATTGTAGGTAGTTTATTTAATTAATTTATTGATAGTGTAGTGTTAGGTTTAATTGTAACTTAGGTTAGGATTTATTTTACAGGTAATTTTGTAATTATTTTAACTATTTTAGATATTAAATAGTTCTTAACTATTTAATAGCTATTGTACCTGGTTAAAATAATTACAAAGTTGCCTGTAAAATAAATATAAATCCTAAAATAGCTATAATATAATTATAATTTATATTGTAGCTATATTAGGATTTATTTTACAGGTAAGTATTTAGCTTTAAATAGGAATAATTTATTTAATAAGAGTTAATTTATTTTGTTAGATTTAAATTATATTTAACTTAGGGGGGTGTTAGTGTTAGGGTTAGATTTAGCTTTAGGGGTTAATACATTTATTAGAATAGCGGTGAGCTCCAGTCGGCAGATAAGGGGTTAATGTTTGAAGTTAGGTGTCGGCGATGTTAGGGAGGCCAGATTAGGGGTTAATACTATTTATTATAGGGTTAGTGAGGCGGATTAGGGGTTAATAACTTTATTATAATAGCGGTGCGGTCCGGTCGGCAGATTAGGGGTTAATAAGTGTAGGCAGGTGGAGGCGACGTTGTGGGGGCAGATTAGGGGTTAATAAATATAATATAGGGGTCGGCGGTGTTAGGGACAGCAGAATAGGGGTACATAGGGATAATGTAAGTAGTGGCGGTTTACGGAGCGGCAGATTAGGGGTTAATAATAATATGCAGGGGTCAGCGATAGCGGGGGCGGCAGAATAGGGGTTAATAAGTGTAAGGTTAGGGGTGTTTAGACTCGGGGTACATGTTAGAGTGTTAGGTGCAGACGTAGGAAGTGTTTCCCCATAGGAAACAATGGGGCTGCGTTAGGAGCTGAACGCGGCTTTTTTGCAGGTGTTAGTTTTTTTTTTCAGCTCAAACAGCCCCATTGTTTTCTATGGGGGAATCGTGCACGAGCACATTTTTGAAGCTGGCCATGTCCGTATGTAACTCTGGTATCGAGAGTTTCAGTGGCGTTAAATATGCCTGTACGCTCCCTTTTTGGAGCCTAACGCAGCCATTCTGTGAACTCTCAATACCAGAGGTATTTAAAAGGTGCGGCCAGAAAAAAGCCAGCGTTAGCTACGCGGGTCGTTACCGACAAAACTCTAAATCTAGGCCTATGTGAATATTCAGTTTTTAGCAACAAGTTTGCAAATAATAATATATTGAGCATATTGTGCACAGTATCTTAACTAACTGGTAACTAATAGGTTAATAGTTTAATTCATGCACCTAAAATGAAGGTCTGTGATTGGTCAGCAGTAGGCCTATCACTAAGTAGATGTCCCTTTAAATGTATCACATGCTTGCATTATTTCAGCTACGATTACGGCATCAGGCCAAAACATGTCAGCCTATGCTTTCGTGTGTTGATCTTTTTATGTGCTTTGGTACTCCCATGTGTTTTTACCATACGTGGATTGAATAAAAGACTTTGCTTTT
>NC_069499.1:18718688-18751188 GCF_027579735.1 Bombina bombina | reverse complement strand
CTCTTGTATCCTCTGCTGAAGGAACAGCATTGCACTACTGGTAGCTAGCTGAACACATCTATTTAGTCAATTACAAGAGACAAATGTGTGCAGGCATCATTTAGCAGCTAGCTCCCACTAGTGTAGGATATGTGCATATTCTTTTCCAACAAGGGATACCAAGAGAACAAAGCACATTTGAAAATAGAAGTGAATTTTAAATTGTTTTAAAGAAAATTACATGCTTTATCTGTTAACATTATCTGAATCATGCAACTTAAATTTTTTTTTAATATATTTTATTTTTTTATTAGATTATTCAAAACAGTACATCAAATAATTAAAAGCATATTTGCAACAATGCAGATAAGGAAGTTATAACAATTGGGTAATCGAAGCTGAGAGGCTCCTGTTGGGCCCCCAGCCTTCCCGTACTTATGTATGCAGTCTAATTGAGTTTCAGTCCATTCATCCTAGCGAAAGTCCAAGGCAACTTATTATGATAACAATGTCATAGAGTCTATTCAACAATTGATGCCTGTGCTTTTGAATGAAAGGCTGCTACATATATGATGCATAACTTCCAACTGTGTGTTCTAAGGTTTTTCCTGAAGAATAACAGTATGAATAGACAAAAAGAACCAAACATAGTGAAACATAAACAAAATAAAATACAATGTTAATTGAATGAGCTTTATTTGCTCCGGTATAAGTGGTATGTATCTTTACCTCTATGTGTAAACATATAGGGAAGTATGATGAAAGACATTTAAAATGGATGTATCATTAGGGTGGCAATGGGCTGAAAACTTAAGTCTGCTTGGGCTTATATTTAAATTGTTCCCACAAGAACAGCATGTCCTCGAAAAAATCCAAGCTGCCTATTTGTAGGTAATGAAATCTTTCCAGAGTTAAATCTGAATCTACAAATTTTCTCCAATCGCTGGTAGTGGGTATTTTAGTGGTTTTCCAGCATCTGGGGACCATTTGTTTTGCAGTGTTTAACATGATTTGAAAGAGCTGTCTGCGTATTTTACATGCTATCTGAGGGGTATTTTGGAGAAGAATTAGTTCTAGACTTGGGCTTAACTGAGTGTGTAGAACTACATTAATTTCATGGAAAATCTCTGTCCAGAAGTTTCTTATGGGTGTGCACTCCCACCATATATGTGCCAGGTGTCCTAGCTGACCACAACCCCTCCAGCAAGTGTCTGAGCTTCCTCTATATATGTGCTTAAGTTTTACACGTGTCAAGTACCATCTCATGAAGATTTTTATGTTTGTTTCCTTTGCTCTTGAAGAGTGTGCAGAACGTGATAGGTTTCTAAATCTAGTAAGCCATTCTTTAGAAACCGAGGTTGTCTCTAACTCTTTGTCCCAGCCTACTGTGTAAGAGGGTAGCTTTGGGAATCTGTTTTCTAATACCAATTTATATAATGTGGAGATTGACCTGAGGGACTTTAAATCGCTCACACAGGCCTGCTCAAACTGCATTACAGGGCGTAAGAAGTCTGCTCTGTGCTTGTTTGATAAGATAAAGTGCCTATCCTGGTGGTAATTAAACCAGGAGGATAAGAAAGGAATTTGCAGTGTGTCAATTTGCTGCTTTGATTTTAGTTTGTGATTATCTAATAGAGTATGGACCTGAATTAAGGGGTGCATGGGGGAAACTAAGCTCTTATCCTGTTTAAAGCCTGGTGGGAACTCTGGGTTAAATATTAAACTCGTTAGTGGGGAGTATTTCGTGGAGATTTTTGGGAAGGACTTAAGGACCATTTTCCAATCCCTCCATGTCTCGTTAGAGACAGAGGACCAGGAGATGGTGGGATTCTTTAGTGCTTGAGGATTCCAGCATTTGTTGCCTAGATGATTTGTGTCTGCTAAGTACGTTTCCACCTGAACCCATCCCCTAGCCTGCTCCCCGTCAAATTTACACCAATCCAATTGCTAACTTATATGAGCTTAGGTGAGGGACTCCCAGCCCTCCATTGTCTGGTAATTTATAAATTGTGCTACTGTTAATGCGTGGAGGTCTGCGTCCCCATATATAATTATTCATTAACTTTTGCAGTATGTCAATTTCTCTATTAATATGTTGAACAGGGGCGGCTTGAAGAATATACAGTGCTTTAGGGAGTAGCACCATTTTTGCAGCTTGGATCCTGCCAAGCCATGATATATTCTTTAAGAGCCAGGAGGAGGTCAAGGACTGGAACTCGTTGATCAATGCCTCATAGTTAAGTATACGTGTTGAAAGCCTGTTTGGAGTTAAATAGATACCCAGATACTTAAGCTTACTTAATTGCGCTTTCAAAGGGCAGAGTTTCCTAATATCTTCTAGCATCTGTTGAGGAACCATAACTGGTAGGAATTCTGACTTTGTCATGTTGACTAAAAAGTTGGATACCCTCCCAAAAGATGTGAGTTCTGTCATTGTACATGTAATAGATTTAAGAGGGTCAGTTAGCGTCAGTAAGAGATCATCTGCATATATGGCTGCTTACAACTTAAATTTTTACTTTCCTATCCCTTTAAAATATCCATTGACTGCAAATAAATTAATGAAACTCTGATTACTTTATATTCGCAATTATTCCTGCTCAAAATAATAATACATTTGTACCATATACATATAGTGGTAGAAATAAACACAGAGATATGACAGACAACATTGTTTAGAACAAAAAAAGGAACTTAGGGACATGTAAATATGTTTGCAAAATATTTCTGACATAACACACACACACACATATATATATATATATATATATATATATATATATATATATATATATATATATATATATATACACACAAGTATCTGCAAGGATATGTACAAATTCTAGCATTAATAATAATTTAAAAAATAAATAAAAAATAAAAAATATGACTCCTAGAAATACAAATACACATTAATTTCTGTGAAAGTATCATATAACAAATAAATATAAAATAACTTTCTATGAGAGGTTGTTTGTTGAGGTATAAATCAATCTAGTTCTTGTACATTTACATATGAATAATAAAAGATTAGTTTTACAGAAATGTGCTTGTTCATGGACAGTAATGAAATGGTATAAATAAAGTTGCGAAAAACCTGAATAACCGCGACATCGATGACTGTTAGTTAACAGTCTGATGCTCTTGTTTTTGATGGCTTTTTAAAAAAATAAGGAGATCATATTCAGGTCCACGGCAGCGATGTCTGGCTAGCGTATTGACTTCGACGAATACAACATAGTTGACGCTTTGATAAATAGGCCCCATAATATATAATTACAATTTAATATTAAAGTAATTGTAAACAGAATAACAAAAAAATATTTTTGATGTGACAGATGGACACCCTGCCCAAAGCTAATTGGTGCCCATGTACGAGAACACAGAGAACTAACGAAAACTCACAAAGTTTATGTCAGAGTGTGCAACCCAAACGGGCACACACGTGAGTGGTTGCATTTTTAGCTATTTTTTTAAAATCACAAAATCCACTCGAGTGAAGCCGCGGTCAACAGCTAGTATACTGTATGTATATATATATATATATATATATATATATATATATATATATATATATATATATAGGCTTAGAGGATCAGCACTCACAAACAACAACCATCACCTTGGTGCACTGCTGTGAAACATCAAATGTAACTAAATGTATTTCCAAATAATAGCAAGCACTCAGAGAGAGGATATATATATATATATATTATCATTTATTATTAAAATGTATTTCTATAGCACTGCCAAATTCTGTAGCGCTGGGTACAATGATTATTGTATACCCAATCCACACAGCTAGGCCTTCCCATATAAGTAATCTGTATACATTGTTACCAGTGCTCCAGAGAGTAAGATATGCAAATTAGATATACAGTTTTTGATTCCATATTGTGTCTGATTACAGAATGCCCTTATGGCGTAACTGTAAGCAATGCTGATGGAGAGCCCTTGAAGGGCTAGTAATGCCCTTAACGGTTAACAATTGGAAAGGATGCAGTAGAATGTTATGTCTGTATGTATAGAGTGTTGGTGGCAACAATGTTGCAGGTGGAAGGGTGAGTCTTACCTGCTCACTTAAAGGGAGGGTAAATCCTAGGCAGCCCACGGCAGAACGCTATTTTGCTGTGAGGTGATGTTTCCACCTCTTAGCAAACAGCCATGCGGGCCAGCTGGCACTATGCCAGATAGCTAGCACGCTTTTGGCTAAGATCACCTCTCAGCAAAATAGCATTCCGACCGTGGGCTGTCTGAGTCACTCAGTGTGGCAAACACTTCAAACTGTCAGGTTATCTGTGGGTAACATTAAAATAAACTACAGATATACCACATGATTTGATATTTCATTTTAGTTAATATCAAATTTGACGAGTTGTGTGGGCTATAGCCATAAAAGACAAAACCCCTTTCTCCTGATTAACAGAACATCTGAGAACAAAGGAATTCACATCTGTAAAATCTCAGGATGATACAAACCCCCCTTCTTCTTGGTTACACAGGAAAGAACAAAAGATTTAGCTTTGAAGTTCACAGCTCCGCAGGGGATAGCAAACAGGGACCTGATAATCAACCAAGCCAGCATACATCATATGATGTTGGAGACAAGAGTCTGTGGATTAGTCAGATAAGCAAACAGAAATTCTGAGACTATAGTAATTAGCACAGACTTGTTAATTGCCCCTAAACCTCAGATAAACATCTGTACTGACAAGCAGAAAAACGTGTTGCATTGTAACTTGGAAATTCATACAACTATTTTTAAATTACAACTTGTATAATTTTCAATATTGTATAAAAATGTGTATTTGTGGACCTAAGACGCAGTGCATAGCAGTAGCATGTTGGATAAATATTTGCTGAATTTAATAAGTAGCTATACAGTCAATTTAAAATGTCAAATCTATTTTAAAATTAATAACCTATTCTTTTATTCTTTTTCAGGCATCTGACAAGTACATGTGTGAGTGTCCCATAAATTGTGTCATATGTTATTGTGCACTCAGCAAAAGGTGTACTGTATGTGAAATATGCTGTGTTTGTATTAATCTGGATAGCTAAACTGCAGCAATATTTGATGGTAAAACTGCATTTCTGGGTGTCTGCTGCCACCTATAGGTCAGAGATGGTATCGCAACCAAATGATAAATGGCTACTCAGGCAGGCGTCTCCCAAATAACCAAAAGATGTTCAGATCAAGGGGCCTATCACAGACAAGCTTCCAGGGGGCGTATACAATTTCACCAATGATTAGAATAAAAAGGGGTGGGGTTATATCACAAGATATAGGCCTCTAGTTGTCAAGCCGTCAACCTCAAATACGCTGGAATTCTGCAGCGTATTTGTGGCGAGGCCGATTCGCCTAAGTTATCAAGCCCTACACACCGACAAAAGTAGAATATAGTGACGTAAGCTTCGATCCGCTGGACTCAGTCCGACACAGATCGATTCTTACGTCACTCCAGATGTTCCGAATGCAAGTTCAGCACAATCTGACTACTTTTGGAAGTTATCAAATTACTACCAGGTACGCTCGACACTTTTCAGGCCCAGCGTACTAGGTTTCAATCCGCCGCCCTGGAGGTGACGGATCCCATAGGAATCAATGGAAGTCTGACCATAGCGAAAGTTCATGTTCGCTGCTGCCTGACATCCCATTGATTCCTATGGGAGCTGTCTACACCTAACACCCTAACATGTACTCCAAGTCTAAATACCCCTAATCTGCCCCCCTACACCGCTGCCATCTATAGTAAACATGTTAACCCCTAAACCACCGCTCCCGGAGCCCACCACCACACTAATAAACTTATTAACCCCTAAACCGCCGCTCCTGGAGCCCACCACCACTCTAATAAACTTATTAACCCCTAAACCGCCGCTCCTGGACCACGCTGCAACTATAATAAATATGTTAACCCCTAAACCGCTGCTCCCAGACCCCACCGCAACTATAATAAATGTATTAACTCCTAAATCGCCGCTCCCGGACCCCGCCACCACCTATATTAAACTTATTAACCCCTATCCTGCCCCCTATACTGGTGCCACCTATAATAAATTTATTAACCCCTATCCTACCAATCCCGTACCCTGCCGCAACAAAATAAATTGTTTAACCCCTAAACCGCCACTCCCGGACCCCACCGCCACCTATATTAAACTTATTAACCCCTAATCTCCCCCCCCTACACCGTCGCCACCTATAATAAATTTATTAACCCCTATCCTGCCCCCCCTATACCGCCGCCATCTATATTAAACTAATTAACCCCTAAACCTAAGTCTAACACTAACCCTAAGACCCCCCTAACTTAAATATTATTTAAATAAATCTAAATAAAAATTACTCTTATTAACAAAATTAATCCTATTTAAAACTAAATACTTACCTATAAAATAAACCCTAATATAGCTACACTATTACTAATAATTATAGTGTAGCTATTTTAGGATTTATTTTTATTTTACAGGCAAATTTAAATTTATTTTAACTAGGTACAATAGCTATTAAATAGTTATTAACTATTTAATAGATACCTAGATAAAATAAAGACAAATTTACCTGTAAAATAAAAACTAACCTAAGTTACAATTACACCTAACACTACACTATCATTAAATAAATTATTCCTATTTAAAACTAAATACTTACCTGTAAAATAAACCCTAAGATAGCTACAATGTAATTAACAATTACATTGTAGCTATTTTAGGATTTATATTTATTTTACAGGCAACGTTGTATTTATTTTAACTATGTACAATAGTTATTAAATAGTTATTAACTATTTAATAACCACCTAGCTAAAATAAATACAAAATTACCTGTAAAATAAATCCTTACCTAAGTTACAATTAAACATAACACTACACTATCATTAAATAAATTAAATTAATTAACTACAAGTAGCTACATTTAAATACAATTAAATAAACTAACTAAAGTACAAAAAAACCAAACACTAAATTACAGAAAATAAAAAAAGATTACAAGAATTTTAAACTAATTACACCTAATCTAAGCTCCCTAATAAAATAAGAAATTACATTTTTTAAAGTACAACTATGTTTAAATTACAACTTGTATAATTTTCAATATTGTATAAAAATGTGTATTTGTGGACCTAAGAAGCAGTGCATAGCAGTAGCATGTTGGATAAATATTTGCTGAATTTAATAAGTAGCTATACAGTCAATTTAAAATGTCAAATCTATTTTAAAATGAATAACCTATTCTTTTATTCTTTTTCAGGCATCTGGCAAGTACATGTGTGAGTGTCCCATAAATTGTGTCATATGTTATTGTGCACTCAGCAAAAGGTGTAATGTATGTGAAATATGCTGTGTTTGTATTAATCTGGATAGCTAAACTGCAGCAATATTTGATGGTAAAACTGCATTTCTGGATGTCTGCTGCCACCTATAGGTCAGAGAGGGTATCGCAACCAAATGATAAATGGCTACTCAGTCAGGCGTCCCCCAAATAACCAAAAGATGTTCAGCTCAAAGGGCCTATCACAGACAAGCTTCCAGGGGGCGTATACAATTTCACCAATGATTAGAATAAAAAGGGGTGGGGTTATATCACAAGATATAGGCCTCTAGTTATCAAGCCGTCAACCACAAATACGCTGGAATTCCGCAGCGTATTTGTGGCGAGGCTGATTTGCCTAAGTTATCAAGCCCTACACACCGGCAAAAAAAGAATATAGTGACGTAAGCTTCGATCCGCCGGACTCACTCCGACACAGATCGATTCTTACGTCACTCCAGATGTTCCAAACGCAAGTTCAGCACAATCTGGCTATTTTGGAAGTTATCAAATGACTACCAGGTACGCTCAACACTTTTCCGGCCCAGCGTACCTAGTTTTCAAGCCGCTGCCATGGAGGCGACGGATCCCATAGGAATCAATGGGAGTCTGACCATAGCGAAAGTTCATGTTCGCTGCTGCACAACATCCCATTGATTCCTATGGGAGCTGTCTACACCTAATACCCTAACATGTACCCCGAGTCTAAACACCCCTAATCTGCCCCCCTACACCGCCGCCATCTATATTAAACATGTTAACCCCTAAACCCGCCGCTCCCGGAGCCCACCACCACTCTAATAAACGTATTAACCCCTAAACCACCGCTCCCGGAGCCCACCACCACTCTAATAAAATTATTAACCCCTAAACTGCCGCTCCCGGACCCCGCCGCAACTATAATGAATATGTTAACCCCTAAACCGTGGCTCCCGGACCCTGCTGCAACTATAATAAATATGTTAACCCCTAAACTGCCTCTCCCGGACCCCGCCACCACCTACATAATACCTATTAACCCCTATCCTGCCCCACTATACCACTGCCACCTATAATAAATGTATTAACCCCTATCTTGCCGATCCTGTACCCTGCTGCAACTAAATAAATTGTTTAACCCCTAAACCACCGCTCCCGGGCCCCACCGCCACCTATATTAAATTATTAACCCCTAATCTGCACCCCTACACCATCGCCACCTATAATAAATTTATTAACCCCTATCCTGCCCCCCCTATACTGCCGCTATCGATATTAAACTAATTAATCCCTAAACCTAAGTCTAACACTAACCCTAAGACCCCCCTAACTTAAATATTATTTTAATAAATCTAAATAAAAATTACTCTTATTAACAAAATTAATCCTATTTAAAACTAAATACTTACCTATAAAATAAACCCTAATATAGCTAGAATATTACTAATAATTATATTGTAGCTATTTTAAGATTTATTTTTATTTTACAGGCAAATTTACATTTATTTAAACTAGGTACAATAGCTATTAAATAGTTATTAACTATTTAATAGCTACCTAGATAAAATAAAGACAAATTTACCTGTAAAATAAAGACTAACCTAAGTAACAATTACACCTAACACTACACTATCATTAAATAAATTATTCATATTTAAAACTAAATACTTACCTGTAAAATAAACCCTAAGATAGCTACAATGTAATTAATAATTACATTGTAGCTATCTTAGGATTTATATTTATTTTACAGGCAACTTTGTATTTATTTTAACTAGGTACAATAGTTATTAAATAGTTATTAACTATTTAATAACCACCTAGCTAAAATAAATACAAAATTACCTGTAAAATAAATCCTAACCTAAGTTACAATTAAACCTAACACTACACTATCAGTAAAAAAATTAAATTAATTAACTACAAGTAGCTACAATTAAATACAATTAAATAAACTAACTAAAGTACAAAAAACAAACACTAAATTACAGAAAATAAAAAAAGAATTTAAAACTAATTTAACCTAATCTAAGCCCCCTAATAAAATAATAAAAAAAAATAATAAAAGTCCCTACCCTATACTACATTACAAAGTAACCAGCTCTTTTACCAGCCCTTAAAAGGGCTTTTTTTGCAGGGCATGCCCCAAAGTAATCAGCTCTTTTGCCTGTAAAAAAAAATACAACCCACCCCCAACATTAAAACCCACCACCCACATACCCCTACTCTAACCCACCCAAACCCCCCTTAAATAAACCTAACACTACCCCCCTGAAGATCTCCCTACCTTGAGTCGTGTTCACCCATCCGGGCCGAAGTCATCATCCAAGGGGCGCTGAAGATGTCTTCCATCCGATAGAAGTCTTCATCCAAGGGGCACTGAAGAGGTCTTCCATCCGATAGAAGTCTTCATCCAGGCGGCGTCTTCAATCTTCATCCATCCGGAGCGGAGCGGAGCCATCTTTAAAGCAGCCAACGCGGATCCATCCTCTTCAACCGACGCCTACTCGCCGAATGAATATTCCTCTAAGTGACGTCATCCAAGATGGTGTCCCTCAAATTCCGATTGGCTGATAGGATTCTATCAGCCAATCGGAATTAAGGTAGGAAAAATCTGATTGGCTGATTCAATCAGCCAATCAGATTGAGCTATCATTCTATTGGCTGTTCCGATCAGCCAATAGAATGAGAGCTCAATCTGATTGGCTGATTGGATCAGCCAATCGGATTGAACTTCAATCTGATTGGCTGATTGAATTGAGGGACGCTATCTTGGATGACGTCACTTAAAGGAATATTCATTTGGGGAGTAGGCGTCGGTTGAAGAGGATGGATCCACGTCGGCTGCTTTGAAGATGGCTCCGCTCCACTCCGGATGGATGAAGATTGAAGACGCCGCCTGGATGAAGACTTCTATTGGATGGAAGACCTCTTCAGTGCCCCTTGGATGAAGACTTCTATCGCATGGAAGACATCTTCAGCACCCCTTGGATGATGACTTCGGCCCGGCTGGGTGAACACGACTCAAGTTAGGGAGATCTTCAGGGGGGGTAGTGTTAGGTTTATTTAAGGGGGGTTTGGGTGGGTTAGAGTAGGGGTATGTGGGTGGTGGGTTTTAATGTTGGGGGGGTGTATTTTTTTTTTTACAGGCAAAAGAGCTGATTACTTTGGGGCATGCCCCGCAAAAAGCCCTTTTAAGGGCTGGCAAAAGAGCTGGTTACTTTGTAATGTAGTATAGGGTAGTGACTTTTATTATTTTGTTTTTTTTATTTTATTAGGGGGCTTAGATTAGGTGTAATTAGTTTAAAATTCTTGTAATCTTTTTTTATTTTCTGTAATTTAGTGTTTGTTTTTTTTGTACTTTAGTTAGTTTATTTAATTGTATTTAATTGTAGTTACTTGTAGTTAATTAATTTAATTTATTTAATGATAGTGTAGTGTTAGGTTTAATTGTAACTTGGGTTAGGATTTATTTTACAGGTAATTTTGTATTTATTTTAGCTAGGTGGTTATTAAATAGTTAATAACTATTTAATAACTATTGTACCTAGTTAAAATAAATACAAAGTTGCCTGTAAAATAAATATAAATCCTAAGATAGCTACAATGTAATTATTAATTACATTGTAGCTATCTTAGGGTTTATTTTACAGGTAAGTATTTAGTTTTAAATAGGAATAATTTATTTAATGATAGTGTAGTAGTGTTAGGTGTAATTGTAACTTAGGTTAGCTTTTATTTTACAGGTAAATTTGTTTTATTTTATCTAGGTAGCTATTAAATAGTTAATAACTATTTAATAGCTATTGTACCTAGTTAAAATAAATTTAAATTTGCCCGTAAAATGAAAATAAATGCTAAAATAGCTACAATATAATTATTAGTAATATTGTAGCTATATTAGGGTTTATTTTATAGGTAAGTATTTAGTTTTAAATAGGAATAATTAATTTAATAAGAGTAATATTTATTTAGATTTATTTAATTAATATTTAAGTTAGGGGGGTGTTAGGGTTAGTGTTAGACTTAGGTTTAGGGGTTAATAACTTTATTATAGGTTGCGGCGGTATAGGGGGGGGGCAGGATAGGGGTTAATTAGTTTAATATAGATGGCGGCGATATAGGGGGGCAGGATAGGGGTTAATAACTTTATTATAGGTGGCGACGGTGTAGGGGGGGCAGATTAGGGGTTAATAAGTTTAATATAGGTGGCGGCAGGGTCTGGGAGCAGCGGTTTAGGGGTTAAACAATTTATTTAGTTTCGGCGGGGTCCGGGATCCGCAGGATAGGGGTTAATAAATTTATTTTAAGTGGCGGCGGTATAGGGGGGGCAGGATAGGGGTTAATAGGTATTATGTAGGTGGCGGAGGGGTCCAGGAGTGGCGGTTTAGGGGTTAATACATTTATTATAGTTGCTGCAGGGTCTAGGAGTGGCGGTTTAGGGGTTAATAACTTTATTTAGTTGCGGGGGGCTCCGGGGATGGCGGTATAGGGGGTAGAACAGTATAGTATAGTGTGAGTGCTTAGTCACAGCTTATCAATAAAGCTGTAAAAAAGCCGAAGAGCAGTGAGATCGGATGAGTGATAACTATCACAGTCCGCTGCTCATCGCCCCGTACTTGGTGCGCGGCTTTTTGACAGCTTTTTTGATAACTTATTAACCCCTATCCTGCCGATCCCGTACCCCGCCGCAACTAAATAAATTGTTTATCCCCTAAACCGCCGCTCCCGGACCCCACCGCCACCTATATTAAATTTATTAACCCCTAATCTGCCCCCCTACACCGTCGCCACCTATAATAAATTTATTAACCCCTATCCTGCCCCCCCTAAACCGCCGCCATCGATATTAAACTAATTAACCCCTAAACCTAAGTCTAACACTAACCCTAAGACCCCCCTAACTTAAATATTATTTTAATAAATCTAAATAAAAATTACTCTTATTAACAAAATTAATCCTATTTAAAACTAAATACTTACCTATAAAATAAACCCTAATATAGCTAGAATATTACTAATAATTACATTGTAGCTATTTTAGGATTTATTTTTATTTTACAGGCAAATTTACATTTATTTTAACTAGGTACAATAGCTATTAAATAGTTATTAACTATTTAATAGCTACCTAGATAAAATAAAGATAAATTTACCTGTAAAATAAAGACTAACCTAAGTTACAATTACACCTAACACTACACTATCATTAAATAAATTATTCCTATTTAAAACTAAATACTTACCTGTAAAATAAACCCTAAGATAGCTACAATGTAATTAATAATTACATTGTAGCTATCTTAGGATTTATATTTATTTTACAGGCAACTTTGTATTTATTTTAACTAGGTACAATAGTTATTAAATAGTTATTAACTATTTAATAACCACCTAGCTAAAATAAATACAAAATTACCTGTAAAATAAATCCTAACCTAAGTTACAATTAAACCTAACACTACACTATCATTAAATAAATTAAATTAATTAACTACAAGTAGCTACAATTAAATACAATTAAATAAACTAACTAAAGTACAAAAAAACAGACAAACACTAAATTACAGAAAATAAAAAAAGATTACAAGAATTTAAAACTAATTACGCCTAATCTAAGCCCCCTAATAAAAAAATAAAAAAAATAAAATAAAAGTCCCTACCCTATACTACATTACAAAGTAACCAGCTCTTTTACCAGCCCTTAAATTGTAGCTACTTGTAGTTAATTAATTTAATTTATTTAATGATAGTGTAGTGTTTTGATTACTTCTTCTTATACTTTTTTGCCATGAATATACAATGTCCAATTCATAGTCTTTAAGGTCTCTGTGATATTTTTTAACTTTTCTATCTGAAAGTTCTGCATCTAACTTACTTATAGTGTCATTTAGTTGTTGTTGGTAATCATTGTATTGTTTTGTTTTTTCAAAAGTTTTGAGTAGACCAAATAGTCGGTCTATCTCTTTAAGTATTTCTTCTCTCTCATTTTTTTTTTGTGTTTGACCAATTGCTTCATACAAATAATGGAGCAGTTGGCCAAATTGGTGTTCCATTCTTCCATGAATTCTGGTATGGTTAAAGCAAATGTAGGACATTTCTTCATTCTAAGACCTCTAGGTACTTTGTTTTCAGTTATATATAACTCTAAAAATTCTATATCCCACCATAGGTTAGTCTCTTTAAATCTTAGATTTTCAAGAGATGAAAAAACATTAGATAAATCTTCCTCACAAATATTATCTGAAATCTGGTCATGTCCTTTTAATGCATTGACCACTTCTCATATATATGTATACATATAGCTGTGGATATAACACCTTAGTATAAAATTACAGTGTAAATAGTAATTATAAAGCAAGAAAACTGTATAACAACAGCAAGCAATATTAATCAGTAAAGAGTAAGAATCCTAGATTCAAATAGCAAAAGAAATAACTGATAATATTTAGCTCAAATCAACACTCTAAGTGACTCGGATATTGCTCTATCTAGTATTATGTTGCCAGTCCGGTTTCTTTGATATACAGAGTCTTTAGTGTGTCCCAAAGTTGAGTATTGTGATATAAAGTTCACTGTGTTGGCAAGCTTGAATCTTCAAATAAGCTCTGTATTTTATGATGTGAGCTATAAGCCTTAATTGGCTGTACTTTATAATTCCATTATAGGTACTTATCGTAGTATTCAGAGTCTTATCATTATAGGCAGTCCAAGTGTTTTAGTAGTAATGTTAGGCTCTTATTGAAACGCTGGCTTTCACTCACCCTGTGCCGTGTAGTCAATGTCCCAAGCCGGTGCGAAGTCTCCAGGTAGGGCCCCGTCGTCTTCCTCACCAGCCGCCGTGTAGTTGAGTGACGTCAAAGTGCCTGCATCCTGGAGGTGTGTTTCCCTCAGGTCTGACCAGGATTGCGTCCGTGACTGGCTATGGGATCAGTATAGTACTGCTTGTTGTAGAAAACAGACTGTTTATTACCAATAGCGTTTCAGCTTTTAGGAGGGTGGTGAGTGAAGCACTGGAAACACTTGATCGTTAGAGCTATCCAGAAGTTTCTGTTTGACAGTGAAAAATCGGCTCTCTTCAGCCACTAAGGATTATCCAAAGTACAAGAAAAAATCACTGCAAACACGGTAATCTTGCATCAGAGTTGAAGGGTTTATTTCATCCACTTAGACATGAGCAGACAAACACCTGACATGTTTCGCATGGGTACTCCCACGCTTCATCAGAGGTGATTATGCAGAACAGGTATGGGGGTTTAAAAAGCTGAGCTTGACCAATAAGAACATTGCATTAATACCTTCCCTCTTTGAAGAATCTTTAACCCTTATCTGTGCATAGAGACCTTATTCAGACCTACAAAATTAGATGTAATAATATTTGACTTTATCTAAATATATGTTACTTAGTATAGATATTATATTTTGAGGTTGTAGTAGTTGAATACTTTTTGCTTAGAAATAAGTAAAACGGAAAGAAAGAAAGAAGCAGTTTTATTTACAATATGCATTGTTCATAAAGGATTATAACCTATAGCTATCTAACCTTGTATAGGAGAATGGGATATAATGGTATCTTATATAGAGGAAAAATAAAATAAAATAAAAATATATGTATATATTTTGAAACCTATATAATATATAGTATTAACTAAAGAGTATATACAAGATAATAAATAAAAAATAAAAAATAAAGAAAATAAATAGTAAAACTTAGATGGTATGACATGTAATCATATTTTAGCCTCTAATAAAAAAAAAGGAAAGAGAGAAAATGTTAGTATTTAATTATGGTTTACAAATGTTTTACAAGACTAGTTATTTGCTATACCATGGTATATCAAAGAATAAGAATTTTGTTGATATGAAAGCACAGAGAAGCACTATTATGTATAAACATTTCTATGCTTGCTTATAATCTTCTATAGACCATAGTATATATACTAGTATATATTACTGTTAATAACCTATGTAGGTTTACTGTAATTCTTATAAAACAATAAATAATAAATTCTAATTCAAACGTATATCCTAAATAGGGTATACTATATAACACCAATATTTATGTGTATGAATATATAGTACAATAAACTCAGCAATATTTAATTTGTATATCTCATATTGTGTGGAAGCAAATATATAAAAATTGGATAATCTAACCTATTAGTGGGTTCAGTTCTGGTTGGAAAACTTTTCATATAGAATTTTGGTGTCAGTAAGTAGATTTTGGAGTTGTTAGTCAGATTGTTTAACTTATCATGATGTGAATGCATCTACATCAAGTCTTTTGTTGATGCCATCTGGAGCTCTGGTATTTAATTCCAGTATCCAGAAGACTTCTTTTCTAAGTAAGCAGTCATTTCTATTTCCTCCTCTAGCTGTTTTTTCTATCCTATCTATCCCTAAAAATGAAAAGTATTTTGTGCCTTTGCCATGTTGTCTGAAATGTTTGGCTACTGGAGTTTTTGGTTCCTTGTCGTCTAGTGATAATAAGTGTTGTCTTATTCTTTCTTTGAGGGATCTGCTGGTAATACCTATGTATTGAAGAAAGCAGCATTGGCAGGTAATTAGATATATCACAAATTGTGTAGTACAATCAATTCTACTTCTTACTTCATATTGTTTACCAGTAGAGGAAGATTTAAATGTTTTACTCTTTTGTGCATAAGTGCAGCTTTTACAAGGAATATGTCCACATTTGTAGAATCCATTAGTTGGATTTAACCATTTTGTTTTTGATATACTCTTATCCCTCTCTGATAGATCTGTTCTAGTGATATCACCTAAATTTTTAGCTCTTCTTGCTATGAATTTCACTCTTTTTTTGTTAACAATTTGTTTGAGAGTATCATCTACATGTAAAATAGGTAAATTCCTAGTAAGAATATTACAGATCTCGTATTGTGAACTGTATTTTGTAATAAATAATATGTTATCATCTTGAATTCTGTTCTTATTTTCTTTATATTTGTTTTTGTTTTTACTATTGGTAGAAGTAAATAGGGTATTTCTATCTATTTTTAGAATATCTTGTTCAATATTTTGGAGAATTTTCTTATTATATCCTTATTATATACACACACATACATATGTATTTCCCTTCCTATTTGACTTATTTATGCATTTAAAACATGTGATTTTATATACACATAATGCAAATTTTTGAAGTAGTTTTTTTTGTACATTTTAAAAAAACATATGATCCTTATGCACACATAATGCAATACTGGTAATTTTTCCTTACACATTTAATTTATCTATACATTTAGATACATAGGACATTATTTATCACAATTTTTTTTTTAAAATGTTTTCATTCGTTTTTGAAAAGAAATAACATAACCATTGGGGACTCGCAGGACCCCTTTACAATGGTAAAATCAAACACAGTATCTGGCCTTCTGGCCCTATATAACATACTTTGTACATTAGAAAAGGAAAAACAAGACAAGTTGGTTTCTCCATGTGCAAGGTTAAATTGTAAGCTATATTGTGTAGAGATGAAAAGGTTGTTGGTTGTATAGTAGAGCACTTGAACTTAAATGTAGTGAGTACAAGGGAAGGGGGGGGGAAGGGGAAGGGAGGGGGGGCACATATGTGGGGAATAGGGGGGAGGGAAAAACATGCCTCAGCTAACATCTCTGAGTATCTGCACAAACTACCAGGGAAGAAAAGTAGATGAATCGTCAGTTATTATATTGGGTGTCATTCGTTGCAGCAGGTGGATGCCATAGGGTATTGTAGTTGTCTTTCCAGTCAGCCCAGGTCAATTCAAACAAGTCAGATTTGTCAAGGTCGGAATATATGGCCTTTTCCATGGTATACAGGTAAGCCATTGTGTTGACAATATCTTCCCACTTAGGAGAAGACTCCCTTTTCCAAGCCCTGGCTATATTGGTTTTGATTGAAGCCAATAGGTAAACACCAAAGAGACTTTGATGTTTGGGGAGAGCATGAAGGCCTAGATGGAGAAGGGCAAGTGCTGGACCAGCAGACACTCTAATACCAAAGTCAGTGAGGGTGTGGAAACCTCTCTCCCACAAGGGTCTGATATTGGGGCACTCCCACCAAATATGTAGTAGACTACCATGTAGGCCACAACCTCTCCAGCATAGGGGTGATGTGCCTGTAAACATTTTAGACAGTCGGGTAGGGACAAGGTACCAGTTTGAAAGAACTTTATAATAGGTTTCGAACACTGTTACACCATGCAAGGTCTTTTTTGTCAATAGAATGGCCCTTTGCCAAGAGTCAGTGGAAGTATTGGTGGATAGGAGAGTGTCCCATCTAGCTAGGTAACTAGCTAACTATAATGTATTGAAAGCGGCCTGACAAGCCTACACCCTCCTTGCCAAATGGACTCCCAGGGGGTAAGAGAGCAGGAGGAGGAGCTCTTAATCTGAATCATTTCAAAGGAGAGTAACATAGGGATGGTTGCGTGATGGCCTAGTTGTCCTAAGTCTGTGAACCCATCAGGCTGTGCGACGGACCCGAAATCTGAGACTTTAGTAACCTGCAACCGAGCCCACATATTAGGGTGAGTATCAGTCAATCCCGTGAGCAAGCCAGCTACCGAGGTTATGGGAGAGGGGTGGGGAGCAATGAGTTGGCTATGCCTAATCTTGTCCCAAACAGACAAGCACTCTAGGATAACCAAATTGCATATGCTCAGAGCTCTGCGGCTGTGCGGCGGGGTCCAAATAACATCTCTAAGGAGAACACTGGATGGCAAGGACGCCTGTTCAAGTTCTCTCCACCTGTCACAGGATTGAAGTACTCCCCATTGGGAGATGTGCGTAAGCATGGCTCCTTCATAGTATTGCACTACTGACGGGGATGTTAGTCCTCCCAGGTAGATGGGGATTTGCAGGGTTCTATGGGCAATACGAGGGGTCTTACCTTGCCAAATGAATTTTGTGATCTCGCTCTGAAATTGGAAGAGGAGGTGCATGGGGACTCTAATTGGTAGACAGCAAAAAAGTTAAGTTAATTTAGCGAGGAAGGACATTTTGAGAGAAGCTATTCTTCCCATCCATGAAATAGACTTGTGGTCCCACGTATTTTTTAAATTACGCAATTCTGTTAGTAAGGGGAAGTAATTATCTTTTATCATTTGTGGAATACTATTGGACAGCTTTACCCCTAGATGGGTAATCTGCTCAGTCATCCACTTGAAGTTGAATTGATCCTTCAATTTGTGGATGTATGCCTGTGGGTATCCCCACCAAGAGATTTCAGTTTTGAGTGGGTTAAGCTTGTAGAAGGAGAGATCTCCAAATATCTTCAAGTTGTCCAGCAGTCTAGGGATGGCTTTGGCAGGGTCTGCGGTGAATATGGTGATATCATCCGCAAACAGTGAGATTTTGTGTAGAGTGCCCCTCAGTCTTATCCCCGGTAAGGACACGTCAGACCGAATTTTCATAGCCAGAGGCTCAATCGCTAAGGCAAATAGCAGGGGCGAAAGTGGGCACCCCTGCCTAGTGCCATTCGTTATTCTAAACGGCGGGGTCGGGAAACCTAGGCCCCTGACAATAGCAGTTGGGGCCAAGTACAGGGCGCTGATAGCCTTGCAAGTTTCAGCAGGAAAATGAAATGCTCGAAGTGTTTCCCACAAATAGTCCCATCGAACCCGGTTGAAGACCTTCTCAGCATCCAAAGAGATGACTGAGAAGGGCTTATTCATCCTAGTGGGTTCGCTTATTATGTTAAGAAGGTGTCTAGTGTTGTCTGGCCCCTCCCGGTTGTAAATAAACCCCACCTGATCAGGGCCCGGCAATAGCTTGCCAATACGACTAGCTAATATCTTGGAGTAGATATTAATGTCTGCATTGATCAGGGAGATCGGTCTGTAATTAGAACAGAGGGAGGGGTCCTTATTAGGTTTGGGTATCGTAACAATAGCAGCCTGTAAAAACTCCTTAAAGGTGCCATCCTTTCCCGCCAAGTCAAAGAACCTAAGCAGGTATGGAGCGTGTTCATGAGTATACAGCTTGTAGAACTGGGCGGGTAATCCATCTGGGCCAGGTTCCTTAAAAGGCTTCAGGCGCTTGATTGTTTGCTTGATTTCAAGCAATGGGATTGGTGTGGTGAGCGTGCTTTGTTGTTCTGCCGTGAGTGTAGGTAAGTTCAAGGTAGACAGATAAAGTCTGATGTCATGAATGGAGGTAGGTGCTGGGCTCTCCACAGTGCCAATATTATATAATTTGGAATAGAAGTCAGCAAAGCTGTCTCCTATTTGGGACGGTTTCTTATACAATTTGTTATTATGGAGGATTTGGGAAATGCGAAAAGTACTGTGTTTGTGGCGTAATTTGTTGGCCAATAAAGTGTCAGCCCTGTTTCCTTTGTGGTAAAAGAGTCGTTTTAATTTAGATAAATTATGCTGGGTTAGTTTTAACTCTAACTGGCTAATATGGTCCCTAACAGCTTTGATTTGCTCTGTCACTTCTGCTGAGATAGAGGCACGGTTGTTAGTTTCTAGGGTTCTAAGTTTGGTGTGCGCCTGCGCCAGTGTTAGGCCGGTCATCTTTCTTAGATGGCTTTGTTTGCGGATTATGAGACCCCTAACCATCGCTTTAATGGCGCCCCAAAGAATATCATCGGGGGTCTGTCCATTATCATTCTGTCGAAGCAGTTCAGACAGGTCACGTCTTAGCTCTTCCCTGAAAGGGATGTCCACCAAGATATGGAGTGGGAGGCACCAGCTGGTTCTGGGGAATGGCTTGTCTGTTAGGTGTAGCTCAGCTGTAAGCAGATCATGATCTGACCAGGAGCTTAGGGAAATCTCTGATCGTGTGATCGAGTCTAGAGTCTCGACATGGCAGTTGGGAATATGCTTTATGTGGGTGTGAGTAGTGAGTATAGTCTCTTTCTCTAGATTGTAAGGACCTCCACATATCATAATAGCCATGGTGGGACATTATAGTCTGGAACTTAGCAGAGATATTATTTTCCTGAGGGTTGTTGCTGTCTGGGTTCTTGGTCTTGCAGTCTAGGGTGGGGTCCCATGTCATGTTGAAGTCCCCCGCCAATATGACTCGTCCTTGCCTGTATTGATCTACAATTTGTAGAATTTTTACGGAGGCATGCGGGCTGACGGGAGTTGGGGAGGTAGATAGATACTAACGTATGTAGTGTGTGGTTTAGTCTACAGATTAAAATAGTGTACCTGGCCTGCGGGTCTTTGAGTATTTGTATTTGCTCGTAGGCTACTCTGGGATGCAGAAGTATGGCCATACCCCTAGCCTTCTTAGTAAAAGGGGAATGATCAGGGACCCAATATGAATGGGAGTGAAAGCGTTGAAGCGAGTCTATCTCCCAATGAGTCTCCTGTAGGAAGACTACATCAGGATTGTGGAATTGAAGCTCACGGCCAAGAGGCTTCGCTTATAGGGGGAATTAAGGCCTCTGACATTGTGGGTTAGAAATCTAAGACGGTTTGCCATTGTTATGGAGAGCGGGAAGGAAAAGGGGGGTGTGGGGGAGGGTAGAAATAGTTAGGAGTTTCAAATTAGATTATATGTCGTTGAGTGCTGTACTAGGTTATGAGGTGGAAGTAGTCCACCTGGTTGGAACCCTGGCGTGGGCTGGAGCTATAAGAGGAGAGAGAACAGTGAGGTCCGGGATGCCCGGCCTCACTCCATCTATGAGTAAAACTAGTCTTGTAAGTGTCTATATATTAGGAACATCTAAACAGAAGTGTATCGGTAAAATAATATGTAAACACAAGTAGTAACAGTAAAGTATTAGCCAACTATAACTGTAACATCAATGACAGTATCATTATTTCTCCATCTTGGTTAAACAAAAAAAAAAAAGAAAAATACTCAACCTGTGCCAGGATGACCCCTTGTAATAACTTAATATGACATAAACTGTAACAAAAAAAGACAGAAACATAAACAAGTTATCAAAAAACATCAGTAATCTAGTTCCAATCAGACCTGGTTTAGTTCCTTCTCATGTTGAGGGTCACCTGCCATCTATGATAGAGAAAAAGAGAAGCAAGAGAGAAAGAGAAATCATCACCAAGAAGGTTCTAGTGGTCAAGATGGGGATACAGGAGGTCCCTGAGAGTCCTGCGGTAATTGCGTTTTTTGTCTTTTGGGCCGCTGGTCCCTAGGAGGCCAATCAGGTGCTGTGGCTCTCAACTTTGCCTTGGAATTTCTCTACTAATGATGGTTTGCGGAAAGCAGCTTGCATTAGCTTATCCTTAAAAAGGAAGCTGTGAAAGCAGACATTGACGTCTCTAGGTTTATCTTGTGAGATGGATCTTGGACGCAGGGCTCTGTAAGCTCTCTCCATCGTGGTAGTCATACCTGCAGTAGAGTCCAACAAGTTGTCAAAGAGCTCTGATAGGTAATTCTGTAAGTCCGAAGATGAGACATCTTCCGGTATTCCTCGGAACCTGATGTTGTTCCTTTGGGCACGGTCTTCAACATCTGCCAGTTTAAATTCAAGTTGGCTTAATTGGTCTGACAGCGCCTCAGAATTACGCTAGCAGATTTGACTGATCTGTGGTGATGTCGTCATGCTTTCTCTCTAGGGAGTCCACCCTATCTCCTATTTCTGAAATATCCTTCTTCAGCTCAGCATGGCTCCTCTGGATTTCCTTTGTAATGGAACGTGTCTGCTGGGCAAACATTTTTTAAGGGTCTCTTCTGTGATGTAGTGTTGGGGTCGTGAGAGTGGAGTAACATCAGGCTGGGACCTCTCATCTACAGATTCCGATTTGCTTAGATCTTCATGCAAGTCTTCTTCAGGTCTCCTGATTGGTTGCGTAAAATGGTCTAGGACCGTTTTCTTAGTTGGTCCAGGTGTCCTGGGCTGCCGCCTGGAGGTGTGAGGCATGATTGGTTATAGTTGAATGACCTGTCGGCCACTAAAGGAACAAGCCTAAGAACAGAATATTAGGTAGACAAGACTGTATATGACTAAAGTATACTGTTAGGGTTATTTACATTTCAATTAGACACAGTAATTACACTTAGGATCGAGAATGATCATGTGCTTAAGGAGTGAGGCCAAGAGGTCCCCATAGCAGAGGTCAAATTAGGACCAGAATTCTACCCACCAAAAAAAGAAGCAGAGGGAAGCTACTTCATGGAGGCAGAGGCCAGTAAGAGCCCCCCCAGGCACAGGTTGAGCAATGAGTCCCTACAACCCACGAACTCCCAGCCGGCCCAGGAACAGGGGATACGACCCGAAGGAAGGGAAAAGGGGAAGTGACCAACTCAGGCAGGCTGAGTTGGAAAGGGAGGGCCGGCTAGAGATCCCCTAGCAGCAAGTCACACACAGAGATAGAGAGGTGGGGGTTATATTGGGGAACTGGAGGGATGTTACCAAGTCTCGCTGTAGTAGCACTAGTGGGCAAGGGTGTATATAAGCAAGACGTATCACTTCAGTTAAAGATCCTCTGCAGCTTAGGGGGCTGTAAATAGGCTACATGAGATGTAGTGCAGGGGGTATATTGGACAACAGGTGTACTGGTGATACCAGGGAAGTGGGCTTAACTGTTGGCGGCCTAAAGGTGGTTATAGCCGGCCCGGGGGTCATAAAATCACAGCCGTCCAGTACAGATGTGTAAAATTAGGTCAGGGAGATGAATATTATCTAGGTGCAAAAAGTGTTGTGGGGGCAGAGCACTGATAGTGCGTGTTAGTTATTAACTATTATGCAATACTTATAGGATCAGAGCTACACTTAACGGGTAAGGTTATGCATACAGAGATGTACTTGAGAATGCTGGGGAACTATATCTCCTCTAGGGAAGAGAAGTGGAGTGTGAGCAGTAACCTGAATATACGTGTGTCAAGATGCCGCTAGAGCAGCATTGCATACACCTTAAATGTAAGTAGCAATCTGTAGAAAAAAGTTTGGGTTACATGAAAAAATAACTCTTCACTTTGGGCCAGGGCACCAAAGACAATTAAGCTGTCACAGCAGCTAACACAATGAAACTATAATGTGTGCAGACCCCACAGATGTCGCTGTATTATAGTCACAAGGGCCTGGATGAACAAATATAAATTTGAGTGAGGAATTAGGGTTCCACTTTGGGTGGCAGCTGTATAGGCACATGAACATGATGCTGCAGCTGTATAATGGGAAACCTGATCAAGTGGGGTCTGGCAAGTCTTACTGATGGGCAAATGCTGTAGATATAGTTCTAGAGGTCTCTTTACTGTAATGATACTGGCTGATTCCGGCCTACAGTCCTATGCTGAGAGGGGTGGCTCAACCTAGGGAAACCTGTACTTTGTGGGATAAAAGCTAATTAAGGTCCCAGGCAACTATAAGGGCTGGAGCTGTCCTTCCAGGAGTTAGGGCCAAGTTAAAATGAACAGTCCTTAGCTAAGAGAGGGAAGGAGATCCCTGGGAGCAGTAATTGAGTCTTGTATCCTAATATGAGCCCTCCGTCTACACGCCTGTCATATGGCCCAAGGGGGGTAGTGTAAATGGCCTGCTAATGCAGAAATGGTGTGGCTTGAGATTAGGGTGCAACGGTCTCACCTGATATGGCAGCCCTGTCTTTTTGTTGGGAAAAGTTTAATCACCTAGGAGGCTGCAGCTCCCAAAGTTCCCATCAAGACTCACCTCAATGTTTGGAGGAAAGGTGTATATCGCAGCGGCTCCCACGTGGGCCGTAAAATGGCCGCCATTCGTGCCACAGCAGGGATGCTCCAACAGCTCCTCTCAGGCTCTGATCACTCTCGGCAGTTACACTGGTCCCTCCGATCCTCCCACAAAACGCCCAAGGCACCTCTTAAGGCTCAATGTCGGTCGGGTATGTAGCGGCTCCAGCCGTGTAGACTCAGTCTTCGGTGCGTCATACCTCTGCACACAGTTTATGGCTCCTTCTCTGATAACTGCTCCGGAGCGGATCCCCAACCCTCCGGAGCTTGGTAAGTGGGGCCCGCCGTGCGGGTAGCAGGGCCGCGATCTGTGGCAAAGGAGATCAAGCAGCTGGCAGTAAGAAAGGGCCTGAAGCCTCAGGGAAGGTCCGTGGAGTGCTGGGTGATTAGATGCTGTGTGTCAGCTCGGCCGATGTCTGTCGTGGGTCAGTGTCTGCAGCTCGCACTTCCCAGTATCTCTCCACAGTAGTTGAGCAGGATCCTTTCATGTAAGCAGCAGGAAAGTTCTCCGGAGCGGAGCCCCGACCCTCCAGAGAACAGGATCACCCTTAAGCCTCTACTGGTGTCTCTCCTTTTCCGTCAGTGCAGCAGGTATACCACAATAGGACTCTTGTCTTGACTCCGGAATTACTGGTGAGGGTCGAAAGGGTTCCAAACGGCTTCACAATGTAAATGGTGACCAGAATCTAGTCACAAATTAAAGTGAGTACTAATATTTAGGTACTTTAATGGCTTTTAAAACACTTTTTAGGCTGGAGCTCCTCTCACACACGTCCTCTCAGATCAGTGGTTAGCTCCGCCCCCTATTTATCACAATTTTATGTGCCAATTCTTATATACACCATTCTAACCTTTAATTTATTATATTTCAAAAAATGTATTTCTATTCCTAACAAACATTGTTGTACCTTGTTCATTTTAGGGAGTGTCTGGGTTGGTAACTTAGACCAGTAGGCATCTCATTGACATATGAGTGAGGGCCCATTTGTATGTAATTCCATCTACCAGAGCATAAACAAAATCTTAGACAATGGGGCTCCATTCTTTTGAGTTGGAATAACAGTTCTCTCTGTTCTGTTGATAAAGCCCCCAGTTGATTTCCTGTTAAGAGGTAGATCCTGGACACATGTTTTTGCTATCTTCTGATTCATGGTGGTGTGTTAAGTGTTAGCCAAATGTTCTTGCTTAATTAGAATGCCATATCCAAGATGATTTTAAATACATTTCCTGTATCAAATTAATTCTTTTTATAATTTAAAATAATTCTTCTGATATAGACAGCTCCCCACAGATGATGTAACCTCATGTTATAAATTCAGGAAACTGCTATACCTCAGAGGAGGGGGAGGGAAGCTCTAGTAGTGACTCAGAGGACAGAGCTAGCTACCCAAATAGCCCACGTAGTACTAATGTACATAGGGGGTCTCCCCATAGTAAATATAGGGCAGATAGGGGGCACTCCAGCCCCAAAAATAAGGTCCCTAGGAGAGCCCAATATATGTCTAATAAGGTATATGACACCCCTAAAATAATTACTTTCTTAAAGGATGCAGTACCTAAATTTTCCAAAAACAGAACCACTTCCATAATTGACCACTTAGAGAACTATGAAAATGCTTTATGCTTAATGAATGTTAATAGTGAGCAGTCAAATATTACATTTCTGCCCTGGATATTTGAGGGTAAAAATCACAAATTCTTTGCTTCACTAAAGGATATGAATATTCATTCCTGGAGTGAAACGCAAATTCAGTGCAAAAAAGAATTTGGGAAATATTGCACCAAAACCGCAGTGAAAATAGCTGTATGTGGTTTAAAATGTGGCGTGAATCAAAGTCCTATAGAATTCCTTTCTGTACTGAAAAGTGCATACAGTATGTCCGAAAACTACCCTATATTTGAAACCTCAGAATTTGTAAATTCATTTTTCGAAGCATTGCCCGCACACATCAAAATTAAGTTAGCTAAACATTTTGATGAGCACTGCTCACTGGACTGGCTGATCAAAGACAGTACAAAGTTATACTCTATTCAGCAGTCCAGTGAACAGGGGGTTAAAAAGGAACCAAGATCCAGCCTCAAAATTGTGTCAGAAACTAGGGTGTCACCTAGACCCCTCAATTTGGAGTCCAACAAGAAAAAGTATGCGGAAGTGGCCCAAGAAAACAGGCCTTCCCCACAAAGTTTTATCTCTGCCCCTCCCCATCACGGGCTGAGATACAGAGAAAATATACTCAAAATAGGGGGGCATACCCAAACAAATAGTTATCCTCAAAGAGATGAAAACCCATAAGGTTATCGGTATCCCTGTAAAAATAAATACCAAAAATGGCGAAAAATACTCTCAGGGTAACCAGACACCCCAAGTAAATAGTGCTTCCCAAGACATTAATGCTGAACAAGTTGAACCCCAAAGACAACCACATCAAAATAGGAACAATAGCTATGATTCTGAGGGATCCCAAGGATCCAGGGATCAATACCCTGGGATATCAAAAAATCGGTCAATGGGTAAAAATGGCTTGTCCATTCAAGTGGGCCAACTCAGTATGCAAATAAGTCAATTATGCACACTATTTACTAATATGAGTCAAGCTTTGACGGCTCAGAACCCTAATAATCCTTTCTTAGGGGTACAGCCGCCAGCAGTGGGCCACAAGCACAGTCATAAATACTGCAGTATTACCTGGGAGAGAGGGGAGAGATGTACCAAATGAAATAATAAATGTCAATAATGGTACTAATCATGTTCTCTCCCTACGGACCGGAAACGGACGATTTAGCTGTGATGACAAGCAACCTCAGCCTGAAAGCTCTAACAAATCTCTTCCTTTGCAGTATTCTCTTAACCTTATTTCCACAGATGCAGTACACAGGAACCCTGTCAGCCCTAATATAGGGGAGAGGACACATGTCAATTTTATGTGTGAAATGGTAGAAACTGCAGGAAGATATTATGTATTAGCTGAGCTGCAAGATTCAGTCTCCAACCCTATCATGGGATTAATTGATACTGGATCTCAGGCAACTATTTTATCCCACAAGTACTACACACAGCTAAATGAGCTAACACCCTACAAACCTAAAATAAAAGAATTTAATGGTTCTCTAATAGGAGTTGGGGATGACTCTCTAAAAGTCTACGGTACGGCCTGGCTAAAATTTAAACTGGGAAACAGGGTCATAAGACACCCTGTCATTATAGTGGATCTGCCAACTGATCGTTTAATTATTGGTAGTGATCTCCTGAAGCGACTAAGCACCATAATTGATTGCATAAATAATGTAATTTGGTCACAAGTTAAAAGGCCTATTAATTATGAGAAATCTGTTATATCTCGCCCCCGACATAACTATCACATGGTGGAAGGGAAACCAGATGCTGTGGAGATTCATTTCAGGAATAACTCTGTACCTGAAATCACTATCCTACAAATGGATGATCAGACTCCTTTAAGTTGCTCTGATGGTAATACTTTGCCTGGAAAGGTAGCAAATATTTCCTTAGACAGCAATGTATTAACCATATACCTCCACAAGTGGAACCCTAAATCCCCTAAAGGGGGGAGATCATTCGAAATTCCTCACAGAAATTGCGAACGTTAAAGATGATCTATGTATCCCTATGCAAGTGCATGACCTTGGGAAAACCAATTATGCTAAATTAAACTTAAAACAGGAAGCTAGCTATATAAGTGAAGGCTTATTAGCGCAGATAGCTGAACCTAAAGTGATTAAATATCTTTCTCCCCAAAACCACTGTGTCCATGACCTGGATGACAGGTGTGAAAGCTATAACATCAACAAGTTAAGTGTTTATTATCTATATCCATAGGTAATAAGTCAGTGAAGCACCTGTTTTTAGTTTTAAATACTCCCCATAATCAAATATATTGGCAATGATCTCTTACATAGATATGCCATACAAATAGATTTGATTAACTTTTGCCTCTATAGCAGGTTAAAGGGGGAGCCTGAAGTATTTCAGGATGAAAATACAGCCCTGAAATCAAATCAACAATTGCCATATGCTGTGAATATGCAGGTGTCTAACAATGTTGTAATCCCTGCTGGGGCTGACAAATTCCTCTTACAGGTAAAAAGAGGTCAGAAATAAAAAACTTCTGAACCACTAATTTTCCCCTCCCATAGAATGCAAAATCTGGGTATAACAATGACCCATACTCCTATAATAAATAGTGGAACTATTCCAATACATGCTATTGTGCATAACATGACCCCACAGGATATCACCTTATCCAGACTCCCTTTAGCCTCATATGATTCTCTTGCAGAAATCATAAGGAACTTGGAAGAAAGAGGTATTATCAGACAGGTGCATAGCTCTTACAACAATCCTATTCTAGGTGTTCTTAAGCCCAATGGACAATGGCATTTGCATGCTGACTTAAGACAGCTAAACAAACGAGTGTACATGTCTGGCTGGCCTGTGCCATATATTGACCAGTGCCTAGCGTAGATGTAGGGATCCAAAATATTCACTGCCATTGATTGTGCACAGGGATATTGGACTATAAAGGTACTTGAGGAGGACCAGTATAAGCTGGCATTCTCATTTCTAAAGGTCCAATATGCATTCCAGAGACTCCCGTTTGGATACATAAATTCAGGACATGAATTTACTGTATTCATGCATAAGGCTATTCCTGATGCACTGGAAAGGGGGACCTTATCTTATGTTGATGATGTTTTAATCAAAAGCACAGACTTTGAAAAACACATCACAGAACTTAAACACGTCCTCCGCCAACTTAAAAGGGCAGGTGTCAAATTATCCATACAAAAAGCTCAATGGTGCCGCACTCGTGTAAACTTCTTAGGACATTAAGTTACTTCTGAAGAGTTAAATCCTCAGAAAAAAAAGTGGAAGCTATAATAAATTCTAAGAACCCAACTAACTTAAAGGAATTAAGATCATTCCTGGGTAAGACAAATTATTCTCGCAAATTTATTGATAATTATGCAGAATTAGCTAAACCACTGCTACTTCTTTTAACGAAGGATGTGAAATGGCACTGGAGTGAGACTCAAGAGATAGCCATCCGAGAGATGAAGAGAAAACTCCTTGCTTAGCGTACCCTGAGGGTGGTAAACCTTTTTACTTAGAAACAGGTTTCACAGATATAAGCATGAGTGCTGTTTTATACCAAAAGCATGATAATTTAAGCAAAGTCATTGCTTATGCGAGCAAAACTCTATCCCCAGTAGAAATAAAATTTAGCAATTGTGAAAAAGCCCTCTTATCGACTGTATTGGCTCTACAAAATTTCCGCAGCTATATACAGGGCGATAAAATTATTGTAGAAACAGCCCACCAGCCTTTGCTATACCTGCAAAGTGAGAGAATAAGAGATGGGAATTTGTCTAATAGCCGCATAACAGCTTGGACTCTTTCCTTACAAGGCTGACCTTCAGAAATTCCCTACAAGCAAAATAAAAAGAATCCAGTCACACAGGGGCTTGCTGAGCTCCATGACTGTACTGCTAAGGATCATGGGGAAGAGTTATCAGAAGATGATTTCCTGGAGGAACAATTGCTTTCCCCATATAAAATATACAATGAGGACCAGTGTCAAACATTACCTTGGGTATATGTTGATGGCTGTCCTTACCATGCCACTATTGAAAATGAGTGCAGATTAGTCGCCGCCGCCGGCATTGGTATAACTTGGGCAAATGGATTTCCAAACATTTCTGTAGGTTTCAACATTGAACCAAGATCCAGTCAAGTTGCAGAACTAACTGCTATTCTAAAAACCATTGAGACGGCTGTTGAACACGGTATTCATGAATTTGTAATCATTACTGACTCAAATTACGTGCGTTTCAGTTTTTTTGAATACCTGCCAACTTGGAAAAGAAATGTCATGCATAAAACTAACAACAAACCAGTCAAACATGGCAAGTTGTTCTGCGAGATTGATAATCTGGTGGTATCCAAGGATTTAACTATACACTGGAAAAAGACCAAGGGTCATTCCAGGATTCTAGGTCTTGTGGATTCATTAGCCAAACAAGGAGCCATAAATGGAGGGCTCCTCAATATTGACCACTTAATGGGTGCAATTCAGTTAGAAGTCATTACTAGAAATCAGGCTAAACAACAAAGTGAGCCTAACCTGGTACAATGGAGTCAGGATTCTCCTAGTGAGGACCTGATCACTAGTCAAAAAGAAGACCCAATTGTAGGCATCTTCTATAAACACATAGAAGATCCTGAAAGCAACCCCATTTAAAAAGAGGACGGTATTGACAAGGAAGGTCTTATAATCTTAATGAAATCCAAATCACAATTCAAGTTACAGGATGGTTTGTTAATTAGAACCTCCAAAACTGGTATCCAGCAATGGGTGATACCTACAAAGTTCAGAGGTCTCATGCTTCAACATGCCCATGATGCTCCTACATCTGGTCATCGTAACGTATGAAATATTGAGTGACTACGCCTTCTGGCTGCATATGTTGAAGCATGTTCAAACCTACTGTCAAGCTTGTTTAATCTGTCCACAATTCCAACCCACTGCGCCAACGAATAGAGCGCCATTGCAGAAAAGGGGATGGTAATGCCATGGTCAGATATCCAAATTGATTTTATTGGTCCGGTAATTAGGTCATCAAGAGGTAACAAATAAATGTTGAAAGTGACATGCCTGTTCACTAAATGAAACTGAAACATGCACAGCATTGCTAATCAACCACGTGTTTTCCAGATTTGGTTTACCCCAGCGAATCGAATCCGATCGGGGGACCCATTTCACTAGCGAAGTGATGACCAAAATGTGAAAAATACTAGGGGTCAAAAGAAAGCTCCATATTACTTAAAGAGCTGCCTCTAGTGGTGGTGTAGAGCGTTACAACCAGTCCATAGTGAAAATCCTCAAAAAGTTTGTGAGTTAAATGGGTAAAGACCGGGATGTAAAATTACCTCTAGTCCTAATGGCATTAAGACTAACTCAAAGTAGTGCTACTAAAATGTCACCTTTTGAATTGATGACTGGTAGAAGAATGGTTCTACCTCAACATCTACTGCACCATACATCAGACCAGAACTTGATAAATGCCACCAATACGCATCAATATGTGGAAAACTTAAGGAAGTACCTTCAATATGCTTTTGCATTTGCTCAAAGGAACATAGAAAAACCCGCAACTACCGCTAAAACCTATTATGATCTCAAAACGTCCAAAAAGGAATATGAAATAAATGATAAAGTTTATCTTTATAACTTTGGAAGGAGAAGAAATTTCTTCCATCATGGAAGGGTCATTTTGTCATTCCTGACAAAATATCTCCAGTTGCCTATAAAATTAGGATACCTAAAAATTATACTTTTAAGGATAAATGGGTCCATATTAATCAGTTGCGAGCATGCCACCCTAGTTCCCAACTACAAGTCATAGAGGGAGAATGAAGTGTCATATCCCCAAATGCACTAAAGAAATATTGTAGTTTAAAGATGCCTAGCTAATGAGCATAAGGGGATAGCAAACAGGGACCTGATAATCAACCAAGCCAGCACACATCATATGATGTTGGAGAAAAGAATCTGTGGATAAGTCAGATAAGCAAACAGAAATTCTGAGAATATAGTAATTCGCACATACCTGTTAATTGCTTCTAAAACTCAGATAAACATCTGTACTGGCTAGCAGAAACACATGTTGCATTGTAACTTGGAAATTCATTTTTTAAAGTACAACTATGTTTAAATAATATTAAAAATATTATTTGTGGACCTAAGAAACAGTGCATAGCAGTAGCATGTTGGATAAATATTTGTTGAATTTAATAAGTAGCTATACAGTCAATTTAAAATGTCAAATCTATTTCAAAATTAATAACCTATTCTTTTATTTTTTTCAGGCATCTGACAAGTACATGTGTGTTTGTTCCATAAATTGTGTCATATGTTTTTGTACACTCAGCAAGAGGTGTACTGAATGTGAAATATGCTGTGTTTGTATTAATCTGGGAAAATAATCAAATGCAACTTTAATTTCATTTTAAATAATACTAGTATGATACTAGAAATATACTCATGTCTGGTGTCTATGAATGCATACCGGATTATCTTAGATGGGACAGATATATGACTAGACAGGCTTAATAATATAAAGAAAAAAATGTTTTTGATAAACATTTTTTTAGATAGTTAAACTGTAGCAATATTTGATGGTAAAACTGCATTTCGGGGTGTCTGCTGCCACCTATAGATAAAAGAGATGGTATCACAACCAAAAGATAAATGGCTACTCAGGGAGGCGTCTCCCAAATAACCAAGAGATGTTCAGCTCAAGTGCCTATCACAGACAAGCTTCCGGGGGGCATACCAAATTTACCAATGATTAGAATAAAAAGGGGTTGGGTTATATCATGTGATATAGCCTCATGCAAGAGAAAAAAAAAGTTCTTTGCTGCTGAATTTTGACTGACAAACTGTTGCCGTGGAATCCAATCTCTATAAAGCAAACCTGGTCCTAACTTTCATCCATCTTGCAAAAATTACCTCTTTTAATTTATGAGGTGAAATTTGACTTATCGGAGAAAACTGAAAAATTAATTTGGTTATTTGGG